>NW_028270170.1:12226690-12380674 GCF_037043375.1 Chiloscyllium plagiosum | reverse complement strand
CTGACTAAGTGTTTTTAAAGCTAAGATAATTTTTGAACAGTAAAGGAATTAAGGGTTATGGTGAGAGGGAGGGTAAGTCGAGCTGAGGCCAGAAAAAGATCAGCCATGAATGGCAGAGCAGGCTCAAAGGGCCAGGTGGCCTACTCCTGATCCTAGTTCTTCTAAATAGCTCACTGACTGTCAGTGTTTAACTTGCAGGTAGAATAACCAAGGCTCAAATAGGATACTCGAGGACAGTTGACGTCAGCTAAATGTATCCCAATATGGGCCAGTTCCACTATTGTGCATGGGTGGGATGGGGTAAGAGGAGGGAGAGAGAGAAAGTTCAAGGAAGATAAACCAAAATAAATATGTTTACATTATTTTCAAATAACTTGAATTATGAAAAGGGATTGGTTAACTCAGCTAACTGGATGGTTGAGTGATACCAACAATGTGGGTCCAATTCCCAAACTGACTAAGGTCACCATGAAGGACTCTCCTTCTCAGTCTCTTCCCTTGCCTGAGGTGTGGTGACTCTCAGACTGAACTAGCTGTCTGTAATGAGAGAGCAGCCCGATGGTCCAGTAGGACTATGCAGCTTTACCTTTTCTAATTCTGTAGCTTTGTTAGATTTGTTTCTCATTTTCATAAAAAACACTGAATACTGTTAGATATGTCTTTCTAATCTTTTTCCTAATAAACATATAGATCTCAAAAGATTAAGCTCTTTGCAAAACTGCACTATAAAGTTTATGTTTCTGTGATGAAACAGAATATATAGCCTTCCCATTTTGTTTCATGAGGTAGAAGCCAATATCTTGTCAAAATTTTGCATCATGAATTAAGGGTTATGGTGAGAGGGAGAGGTTCAAGTCGACCCATCTCATACTGACTTCCCCTTGAAATGGGATAACGTGAAAGACTTTCTTTCAGTATTTCAAGACATGTGCAGATAAGCTTTTAAAACAATTTGGTGAGCAGAGTCAGAACACTGACCCACAAACATTCTCAATCTCCTTTTCAGCAAACTTATTCCTGTTGATCTCTTCAATTCTGAGTTCAAAGGTGGCTGGACCTCACACCCAATTTGTTCAGTGGTTCATGGAAGAATGTGTGGAGTGTTTGGACCAGGGGAGTCGTGGTAGTGTTCTCCAGTTCATGCCATTTACCATGGTGAGTCAAATCTAGACATCAGCTGATGAGCAACATAAGTCATAAAAATATAAATATCAGTACAATGTTTATAAAGTGGAGGGAAACAACTAGCCTATTTTGTGAATGACAATAGTTTAGAGCAAAAGCAGAAATTGCTGGAGGAACTTGGAAGGTCTGGCAGCATCTGTAGAGAGAAAGCAAAGTTAACATTTCAAGTCCAGTGATCTATCTTCTGAACTCAATTAGAGTACTTGGACTATTCAACTGGATTATCAAGTATTCCATCAAAATTGATCAGATGTTCAACGTGCTCAACTGTCTGCCGGCATCTGTTGGTGATATTGTAAAACAAATTATTTAGAACAGCCAGAATTGCTCGAGCACAGAGTCATTCCAGGGCAATATTATATGTAATTCCCTACACACATTCTCCCTAACCTATGGAAAGGTTGAGTAAGATCTTTTAGAATATGTTAGTATGTTATTGGTTCTTATGCTTAATCAATATGAAGGGTTAATTGCATTGTTATACACAACACCAAGGTGCCACTTGTCATGAATATAATGAAACAATTTATATTGTAGATCACGGCATATAAGGCAACTCACTTTATAAGATGATCCTCTTTTAATGATGTCACAAATCATATTTTGCCCTATATTTAACATACAAGTCAACCTTCTTTACTGTTAAGACATATTACACATGCTTTGCAAGTTGGCCTGTTGTTCAGCTGAGAAACACCGTATTCAAGAACGAGTCAAGTCTAGTTCGTAGGGCTAAAGCGATCAAAATAAACGGGGAGAAAACGGGAACAGGGGACTGAGTTGAATGATCAGCCATGATCATACTGAATGGCAGAGCAGGCTCGATGGACCAAATAGCCTGCTCCTTTTTGCTGTTTTCTATGTTTATTCATCTTGTAAGTTGTGCAAGTGGAATGTATAATGAATGCATGTCATTGTTGCCAAAAATATGGACTAGAATTGAAGACATCCCACACAGAGTAGATCACACTTGGCAAAAAGAAATCTTCTGGCAAAACAAAGTGAGCTTGTAGCTGGTTTTAAGCTTAAAGTCATTACATTTGCTAACTCATCAAATCACTGCTGCGGAGAGGGAATTTGGTGTTAGTGAAAAACTGAGGTGAGACTGGAAGAAGGATTTCACCCTGAGGAAGATCCCCAAAACAAAATGCATCATTGGCAGATCATGGCGTTGGGCTGATGCCACTGACGTACAAATTTAGAGGCATTGGTTCATATCGCACCATGGTTAGTGGGATTTAAATTCAATTAATAAATCTAAAATAGTCTCAGTAACAATGACCTCAAGAGTTGTAATTAATTGTTGTAAAAATTTATCTGATACACTAACCCCCTTCAGAGAAAGCAATCTGTCATCTTTATCTGGTCTGGCCTACACGTGACCCCCAGACTCACAGCAATGTTGGTGACTCTCAACTACCCTCTGAAATGGCCTAGTTAACAACTCATTTTGAAGTGGATTGTAGATTGCTAAAAAAAAATGCTGGCCTTTCCAATGACACCCCATGAAAAATGAAAACAAGGACTAGCCACAATCCTGATCTTGAGATTGGAATGTGTCTTCTGAAAGCATTTTAATGGTTACATCATCACCAGGAGTGCATGTTTATCATATCTACTGAATGGACCAAATTAAACCCTGAGTCCAGTGCAGTTCTCCGAGCAACAGCGAAAGCATAATCATCTCCTGGAACAAGAATGTCTAATCTTACAGAAGGAGACCATGGTTGTTCAGAGTCTTAAATAAAAGATCTCAATGCCAAAATTATAAATTCTCAGTGATGTATTATCAGACAAAATCTTCAACAGTATCTCAACTGAATAGAAAGAGAACGCTTGCCAAGAGCAGGAAACTGTCATTTTGTTGACTACATACACAGAATGTTGAGCTGTGACCAAGTTGCAAAATTTCAAAATCTTTTGATTCAGCCAACTTAGCAAGGTTTTGATGTGTGTTTTTTAAAACTTATCATCAATTGGTTTTTAACTTATTTGTTTGATTACAAAAGTTTCTGCTATTCTTGGTATTCATGTTGCTGTGTGGTTCTATTTTATCATTTTTTAAATTAAAATTTATAACTAAATATTTCCACCTTCAGCTCCCAACAATCTTCGGCAGCTTCATCAATGATCTTCCCTCTGTCATAATGTCAAAATTAGGGACGTTAACTGTTAATGTTTAGCGCAATTCATGACTCCGTAAATCCTGAAACAGTCCATATCGCTATGCATTAAGAAGCAGACAATATCCAGGTGAAGCTGGTAAACAGCAAGTAGCATTCCTGCTACACCGGTGCCAGATAATGACCATCTCCAACAAGAAAGAATCTGACTGTCAGATGGCATTACGTTTGCTGGAACACTGTTATCAATGTGGAACAACCACATGCATACTGTGATTACAAGAGCAGGTTAAAGGCTCGGAGTTCTGCAGCGAATAATTCACTTTCTGCCTCCTCATTGCCAATTCATCAAGGCACGATTCAGGAGTCTGACTTGCCTGGATGGGTGCTGCTCCAACATCACTGGAGAAGCTTGATGTCATCCAGGACAGTGTAGCCCAATTACTTAGCGTCCCATCCACTACTTTGAACATTCACTCTCTTCGCCAACAACTCATCGATCTACAAGATGCACTGCAGTAATTCACAAAGGTTCTTTCAACAGCTCCCTCTAAACCCATAACCTCAACCATCTCAAGAGACAAGGACAGCACAAATATGGGAACACCACCCTCTGAAAGTTTGCTCCAAGTTGCACACCATTCTAATGAGGAGCGGTATCATCGTTCCTTCACTGTTGCTGGATCAAAATCTAGAACTCCCTTTATAACTGCACTCTTGAGTCTCCCTACATGCTAAGAATTGTGGTGGTCCAAGAAGACAACTCACCAGCATGTCTGCCGAGACAATCCAGATGGACGATAAATGTTGGTCTTGATTTAGTTTTGACATGCTTCCCTCCAAGTCAGGGTTCAATCCCTACTCCAGTAATTTGAGCACTTAATGAAAGTCGATATTTCAGTGCAGTATTGTATGAGTGCTGTACTGTTGGAGGTGCTGTTTCTCAAATGAGATGCTCACCCTAAAGCTCCAGCTTGTCCCTGACTATATCAAATTCTGCAAAACAAGAAAAGCAGGATCTCTTGCCTGGTGTCCTGACCAACCAATGTGCTCTGAAAATTATCAGGTAATATTCCCAGTTTTGACGTTATGATGGAGGGAAGATTATTTATTTATGCATTTACTTGCTGTTTGAGAAGAATTTGCTATGCACAAATTGGGTGGTGCATTTCTTTTACATTGCTACAGTGATCCATTCCGGAATTAGTTCTGTGGTCCTTTGGGAGACCTTGAGGTTGTATATAATGTTTCAATAATTTAAATTCTCCTGTCTAAAGCTGACTACTATTTACTGTATGGGAATATTGGGTCATCTATTGTGATATGAACTTAAAAGGTTTCTCTTCATTTTTATTGTAAGCATGTGATGTATAACACAATCTTTTAATTTTAGTGCAGCATAAAGTAGAGAGTTTTTATGAAATTAGTCACAGAGTCACACAGCATGGGAACAACCTTCTTTAGAATTCAAACAACTTAAGTTTGAGTTTTGGATTTTCGAAAGCGCTCAGAATGCAGTGTACCTACTGAAACTGTGGATTTCCAAACTCGAACAAGCACTTAAAAAGGCAACTGGTTAACCATATATATAGGAGGAGAAATTGACGTCTGCAGATGCTGGAGATCATGGTTTGGGTGTTTGCATATTCCAAAATGTTGAGTGTAGTCTTTTACACTTTGAATGTGCTCTCTCCTTGACATCAGTTTGTTTTTTTTTCTGAAACAGGTTTCTGAGTTGGTGAAACTACCTGCCATGTCTAAGCCAAAAACAGTACTGGCAATAACTGACCTGGGTCTTCCTCTAGGGCGCAGGGTAGCAGCAAAAGCCATTGCTGCTCTCTGAAGAAAGCCATTCATGTCAACTACTTAAACTCGAGTAGCTACAACATTCACGCTTCTAATCCAAATATTTGCACATGAAGGAAGTAGTCCTGGGAGCAGGAGAAACTGCAACAGAAATCCAGTTTTGCATCTTCCACTAAATAGTTTTTGCTGGAGTTATTCATTCTAAATTGTGGAAATAATTCTCCCCTCCCCCTTCAGGGAGCTACACTGACAAATATTGCATAGTATGGGATGAGGATTGCAATATTGCAGCCAGATCTCCAATCTGCACTCTTTCCAATAATTTCCTGTTGGGAACATATGTTTCTTCTGTTTACATTATTTGTGACAGTGCATGTTAATTCTCTGAATCTCTTCGAATTTTCTCTATTTAAGGAAGATTACGAAGTGTTGAAGGCATAAAATCACTAGAAATGTTCAGAACCCCACTGGTTATTGTAGTGGGAAAGGTCTGGGCGAGTTCTGATGAATCCAACAGCCTTTTCTTACCATTCCCTTTTTTTGGATTCTTTAGTACAGTATCACATGTCAGAGACATTTCAAAAGAAGCTGCATTTCGATATGGGATGTATGTGCGCATGCTGTTGAAGCTTTCTGTCCTGCACTCATCAGAATCACAAGGAGAGAAACAAATAACAGTGCACGACAAGAGGATGATTGTTTGCCAACCAGTCAAGGTCCTCTTCTTACATAGTCTAAATTGTTCCCTTGCGACTTGGTATTCTTCCGATTCTGTCCTGCTAGTGCAAAACAAGAAGCTTTGATAGTACGTCTCTCAATTTTATTAAGCATTGTTCAACTCCTGTACTACCAAGTGACTGTATCTATGTATGTGTATATACCTTTGGACAGTCAGCTGGAGCTCTAAAAATTGCTAAAATTTATTATGACAAATCTCCTTTTATAGGACTGTAACTTCACCAACAATTTGATCAAAAGCATGTTGATTATTCAATGGTGTTAGGGAGATTATGATAATAAGGCCTCTGCTGTTTGTTGGTTTATTTTCATCAATCTCAGCTTGCAGTGACTTCAAACATGAATTACCAAATTTCTGTTGGGCTTAATTGGCTGTTGAATGACCTTTTTCATTGCAGCATTTCTACCAAATCCATATCAATCAGCTCCAGGACAAAATGCACCAATCTAAAAATCACACAACACCAGGTTATAGTCCAACAGGTTTAATTGGAAGCACACTAGCTTTCGGAGCGACGCTCCTTCATCAGATGATTGTGGAGGGCTCGATCGTAACAGAATTTATAGCAAAAATTTGCAGTGTGATGTAACTGAAATTATACATTGAAGAATTGATTGTCTGTTAAGCCTTTCATCTGTTAGAATACAGTGATAGTTTCACTTCTTTCATGTGTAAATCACAAAACCCTTTTTTTTAAAGTTGCATTGTGGGCGGCACGGTGGCACAGTGGTTAGCACTGTTGCCTCACAGCGCCAGAGACCCGGGTTCAATTCCCGCCTCAGGCGACTGACTGTGTGGAGTTTGCACGTTCTCCCCGTGTCTGCGTGGGTTTCCTCCGGGTGCTCCGGTTTCCTCCCACAGTCCAAAGATGTGCAGGTTAGGTGAATTGGCCATGCTAAATTGCCCGTAGTGTTAGATGAGGGGGTAAATGTAGGGGAATGGGTCTGGGTGGGTTACGCTTCGGCGGGTCGGTGTGGACTTGTTGGGCCGAAGGGCCTGTTTCCACACTGTAAGTAATCTAATCTAATCTAATCTAATCTAATCTAATCATTCTCGGGTTAGCTGTTAACAATGGTGATAGCTAGACAATATGTTGAAGGTGTTAGCCCCCTGTGTTCTCTGTCTATGACCTGATGTTTAGATTGATTCCAATCTAAAAAGTGAAATAACAGAGTTTTACATAAATTCATGCAGTTTTTGAGCTCAGAGTTCGACATGAATCCATGTGGTTTTTGAGCAAAGTGCAATGTAACTCTGAAAGTACCAAAAAAATTCACCACACACAATATATATGTGTGCATGTGGGTCTGTGTGTGTGTCTGTCTGTGTGTGTGTCTGTCTGGGGTGGTGGTTGTGAGTGTGAGAAAGTGTGTGTGTGTGTGTGTAGTGAGTACAGAGTGTCTGTGAGGGGGTGCATGTGTGGGAGTCTGTGTGTCTATAAGGGTGTGTGTGGGTGTCTGTGTGCGCGTCTGTGTGTATCTGTGTCCGTGTGCATGTGAGAGTGTGTGTCTGTGTAGGAATATCTGTGTGTGTGTGTGTGTGTGTGTAGTGCAATGGTGATCACCTGTAATGTGACATGAACCCAAGGTCCCGGTTGAGGCCCTCCCTATGGGTACCGAACTTAGCTATCAGCCTCTGCTCAGCCACTTTCCTCTGCTGCCTGTCCCGAAGTCCACCTTGGAGGATGGTCATCCGAAGGTCCGAGGCTGAATGTCCTGGACCACTGAAGTGTTCCCCAACTGGGAGGGAACCCTCCTGTCTGTTGATTTGTTGTGCGGTTCCCATTTCTCACACTCTCAACCTCCACTCCAGACAGACACACACTCAGACAGGCAAAGACCCACATGCACACATATATATTGTGTGTGGTGAATTTTTTTGGTACTTTCAGAGTTACATTGCACTTTGCTCAAAAACCACATAGATTCATGTCGAACTCTGAGCTCAAAAACTGCATGAATTTATGTAAAACTCTGTTATTTCACTTTTTAGATTGGAATCAATCTAAACATCAGGTCATAGACAGAGAACACAGGGGGCTAACACCTTCAACATATTGTCTAGCTATCACCATTGTTAACAGCTAACCCGAGAATGCAACTTTTAAAAAAAAGGGTTTTGTGATTTACACATGAAAGAAGTGAAACTATCACTGTATTCTAACAGATGAAAGGCTTAACAGACAATCAATTCTTCAATGTATAATTTCAGTTACATCACACTGCAAATTTTTGCTATAAATTCTGTGTTACGATCGAGCCCTCCACAATCACCTGATGAAAGAGCGTCGCTCCGAAAGCTAGTGTGCTTCCAATTAAACCTGTTGGACTATAACCTGGTGTTGTGTGATTTTTAACTTTGTACACCCCAGTCCAACACCGGCATCTCCGAATCATGCACCAATCTAGAAAGACCACCTTAAAGAAGGAATTTGCAATCCACTTCAAGCTATGTGAATACAAACATTACTCAAATGCAATGCCATTAAAAGGCTGCAGCACAGCATTCAATGCCAATATAATCAAAGAAGCATATCACAAAGAAGAGGATGTGGTTTAGCTGTCCAGTTTGAAATTATTCAACTCTAATAGATTGTTAAGAGTTTTCATTGGATTTATACCTACCATATTTTGCTATTATTTCATGGTAGTTGTCCGATTTAATTTTATTTTGTCATGTTCCACATTAACTTTTTTATATCAATTTTTTTTTAAACACATTGTATGACTATGTTGGTTTAACCATTTTATAACATGCCTTGCCTTTATTATGTGAATTTTTCAATAATATTGCAAGAAAATCTGCAGTGGAATAACCTGCCCTCTAGATCCCCCTGTTTACCTGGTTGATGCTGACTGAACTGTGTTCATTGTAGTGCTCTTGGTGGATGGCAACCCAGTTATTCTATCGTGACTTTGACATCACAGCTCATTTCAATTTACTGGATAAGGAAAAAATTTGCAGCAGATCCTACTTTAACTAGTGGATTGTATGCACAGCAACTGTGGACTAAATTGAACACCATAATTGTGTTCCCCATGAATCAATAACCACCACGCTCGACATTCAAGCTGGGAACAAAACACTTGGACAAGTTGCCAGGCAACTCTTTGTTGATTTGTAATTATCACCTTTTGGGCAGAAGGGACAATGGGAGCAACTTGGCGACTGGTGATGAAGGTTAAAAATGCAAAATGTTGATCAATCCTTCTTTTCTATGTGATACCATTATGCTTTACAACAAGAAAAAACACAGCAAAAGCAACTGTATTTTTTTTCTTGCTGATTTTGTGGCACACCAGTTGCAAGATTGAGTTATGCATCAATGACATGGCAATTATAATTGTTCCGAACTGTGTTTGGAAATTATTTTTTTCATTTAAAACTGTCAGTTTGTAATGAAATGGTAAAGTACTTTGACCTATGTAGCTATTCAGCTGCTTAATGAAATAAAAATATTGTTCATATTTACTTTTAAAGCTATTTTATTGCTTGCCACCATCTTATAGATTAACCTGATTAATAAGTAAAGATGTGAAGGTTTCTGATGTGAATGGTCTACAGCAATAGCTATGGTATTCATTTATCTAAGTTGTAATGAACTTAACTGAATATTTCCATTTTAATGTGTTAGCACCATTACCTTAAGCAGTAATTATAATGCAGATTTAGAAGCAGAATACCCAAAGGTTCTATCAATTTATTAACTATATAAAACCACATTTGAGAGTGTGGTAGAACAATTAATAGATTGTTGAAGTAGTAGTTGTGGGCTGGAGGAGTTTTAAGTGAAATGTACTTAAGGGCATTAATGTACTACAGGGACTGTGCTATTTATAATGCATGGCAAGGTAAATTGAGATGGCAGGACAGTAGCTTACAATGTAATAGATGAAATGTGGAAATGTGGATATCTTGAAGCAATTTATACATGTGAAAACCTATTTCAACTATGACACAAGTTTCCTGTTGGTTTAAAAGATTCTATATATATATTATATATATATATATTCCAGTGCTGCAGCACCATTTTTATTACCCAGGACCTTCAGTAAACAAGACACGTACAAAAAGAAACGTTATTTTCTATTTGGAAGTGACGGTACAGTTTGCAATGCCTGATTTAATGCTCATAAATGCAGTGCTCTTGCCTGATTCTCATTCTTCACCCTAGATAATGGGAATTCCTATTTTGTATGTGAAACTTGAACAAAGAATGATATTGTGTTTTAGAATATAACATTTACCCTATTAGCTTTGTGGTCATTTCACAGATGTCAGCTAACTTTGAAAGAAAGAAAGTAAAATATCATGGAAGTCCCATTTAGGCCTGACCAGGATAGGCACAGGAGATGTCTTAAATGACATTAGTGAACCAGATGGGCTTTTACAACAATTGATGATTGTTACCATTACTGAGACTAGATTTCAATTGCTAATTTCAATGTTCCTGTAGCATTAGCCTGGACTACTAGCCCAGTAACATTATCAATATACCTTCATTTACCCTGTACAGAGAAGAAACATAGATAATATTTCAAATTGTAAATATTTGTCAGAAACTGGCTGTTACCTGCCCTTTTTTGTATGTCTGCCTGACTCTAGATTGGCAATTTACAATGAGGGCGGCACAGTGGCTCAGTGGTTAGCATTGCTGCCTCTCAGTGCCAGGGACCCAGGTTCAATTCCACCCTTGGACGACTGTCTGTGTGGAGTTTGCAAATTATCTCAGTGTCTGTGTGGGTTTCCTCCGGGTGCTGTGGTTTCCTCCCACCGTCCAAAGGTGCACAGGTTAAGTGGATTGGTCATGTTAAATTGCCCATGGTGTGCAGAGATGTGCATGCTCGTTGGATTAGCCAGAGAAATGCAGGGTTATAGGGATAGGATTGCATCTGAGTGGAATGATCTTCGGAGGGCCGGTGTGGACTTGATGGGCCAAATGGCCTGCTTCTGCACTGTAGGGATTCTATGCTTCCATCATAATGAATTTTAAAAGGCAGTTATGTGTTCAAACAATTTCACCAAATAGACAAACCAGAAGATCTTCAAAATGTGTAGCCTTAACTCCACAACTAGAACGGCATAGTTACTGATTGTGAACTCGTTATTGTTAGCTCAACAAATGAAGCAAATGACTTGCCCACAGCAAGGAGCCCAAATAAATCACTGAGCTAAAGGATCAATTTATTCTTTTTGGTGGTTGAATGATGCCTTCTAGAAGTAGCCTGTCACTGGGAGTTGTCCCATGTGATTTTTCATGTCAGCCCAAATATGGAAATTGTGTTATTGACAGGTCAGTGTCGAAAACAATGCACCAATTCCTCAAGTGGATGTTACACTTTTGGCCTTCAGACATAAAAGGCAGAGATGCTTCTACTGAACCAAGTTGATATTTAGTGTTGGAATCATTTTGTCTTTGATTTATATGCATCTGTATGCTTCCAATTCTCATGAAGGTCAGTAAGTTAATGAAAACATGAAAGCTCTTTCGACATTGCACATCACGGCAAACATCAATATCTTTCTCTTAGTTAGAAATAAGCTGTCTCAACAATCCATTGCCTATTTTCTATTCTTAAACCAGCACTGAGTAAAATGGTAGTTATTAGTCGTTCCAAAGTGCACGTGGGTGGGGAGTTATACTGAAACCTTTGCATCATTTATTTTTCTCCTTCCAAATCACCATTTTAGCCAAATGTAAGAAAATGCATTGAATACATTTCCTTATTAATTGAAGCAGTTTAAGAACTTTAAGTACCTCTTATGAATATGTGCTTAAATTTTGAAGAATGACTTGAAATTCCAAAGAGGTGCTAGTCCATCTTAAACACTTGCAGCAAGAATTAGTGCCTTGATTCAACTTCACTTTAACAAAATTAATCAGCCGAATTGTGATTTATTTATTAAGACTGAAACACAGGCTGTCATCTCTGTTTTACCTACTATTTGCAAACGTTCTATTCTCAGACTTCAAAAGAATATGCAATGAGGTATTTCAGTAACCTCTTCAAAAACAATTACTGTCTTGTGATACAATCTGCAAATCTTATTCATTTCCTTTTATGATTGAACAGATCAAGATTATAGTGTTGGCAGTGTTTATGTTTTTTTTTACAAATTTGTAAAACAAAGGAAATCGACGAACGGCTGTGGTAAAAGACACTGAGATTGAAGAGGATAAATCAGAAAAGACGGTAAGAGAATTCCCAGCCTCTGCTGTGCTCTTGTCAGAATATTTATACGGCTTGTCCAGTTCAGTTTTGGTCAGTGGTTATTGATAGATATGGATACTAGGGACTTAGTGACAGTAATGTTGCAGGTCACAAGGAGGTAGTTAGACTTGCTCTTGTTGGAGCTGGTCATTGCTTGGTGTTTGTGTGGAATGAGAATTACTTACACTTATCAGCCCAGCCGGTGTACTGCCCAGATCTTACTGAATGTGGGCATGCACTGCTTCGTTATCTGTAGAGTTAAGAATAGATCTGTGCACTGCGTGATCATTAATAAACATCCCCCACATCTGATGTGATGTGATAGGATTTAAAGTTGATGTTAATCAAATAGATTTTCTTTAATTCACTCATAGGGTTTGTGTGTCTCTGGTATGGCCATCATTTGCCTGCCATCAATTGCTTTTAAACGGTTCATACTAAACTCTATTTGATCCATTGCATTCGGAATGGTACAGCTGCACCTACACTGCTGTTAAAGAGTATTGACACATTTCCATGTTAGAATGGTGTGTGATTTGTAATGCACCTTGCAGAATAGACAAAAGTTGTTCGTCACAGTCATTATTATGATTATAGTTCACAAAGAACATGATCAGTTTTGACTTTAGGAAATTCAACAACTTTATCATTGGGATGAAACTTGAGAAATCAAGGATCGTGTCAGTAAGGGGTTGTAGAACAGCCAAAGTTGTCTGGAAAGGATAATTGCTGAAAAGGCAGAAAAAAAACTATTTGATTTGTCTTGTAAGTAAAAATTGAAATCAAGAAGCTTTTTAGGAGTGAATTTGCAGAAGTTATTTCCAGAGATAGTTTTTTTTAGGAGTTCTTCAGACTGATTAAAAGAGCAGCTGGAATACAAGAGACAACTAGATGATTGAATAAAATAATAATGTCTCAGATTTAGGAGAAAGCAAAAAGCATGATAGCTTATTTTCTAGCCAGAATCTCAACTGGCACAAAAGGTTCAAAAAAGTGAAGCCATACTTGGATCCAAGAAGGAATGTTATATATTCTCAAATAGCTTTGTTAATACATTCAAGTCTCAACCAAAGAGGGCTAGTTTACAAGGTTTCATTTGTTGCAGAAAATTTGCAAGATGTGAAACCATGAGAGAATTCAGAAGATTGAGGAAGTGAAGATAATGACTTCAATTTTATCACCCTTTCATTAATAGAAGTCTCAATTTTCTTAAATCTGGAAGAGTTGTCATGAAATCGCTAATAGTTATGGTGTCACAAGTAAGCAAGTATGCTTAAGCTGTTGTTTGTTATTGAGATGGTGTGCATAATAATTTGGTATTCATTATTTCTCTTCGCAGTGTCTATTATTTTGCATCTGTAGTTTTCATATTTGCAGCTTCTAGATTTATGTGACAGAAATTCTTTATATTACTGCCTCTCAAAATTTCCCTTTTTGTCAGTGTAGCAGTTTGGAATTCAGTGGCCATTTTCCCATTGAAGGATTTTGACATAAAGGAGTTTTTAACATGTAGCCTGAGCAAAATTTAAGAAGTACTGAATGATGGGTGTCATTTGGCAAATGGGAAGAATTTGAAATATGGAATGGGTTGTCATTTTATGCAAATGCCACGATATGGTTTATTCATTGGCAATGTAAGGACAGCTTGTGCCTTAATGTTAACAGAAAGGACTTACATAAGCACCTGCACATCACAATCTCAGTACGGCCCAAAGTGCTTTACAGACAATGAAGTACTGTTGAACCACAGTCATTATTGACAATTAGTTGAGCTGTACTAATCAAGAAATACTTTTAGAAAGCAAGGAGCAAATGGGAAAGTTGCAAGTAAAGAGTTTCTGGTCTTGCAAGTGAGAGCTCACTGAATCAGGCTGGTCTAAACGAGTTTTTTTTTTCTTGTTTTCATACGTGGACAGAACCCACAATGATTTTGTACCAACAGTCTCATGTCTTCAGGTTGCATGAGGAGGCGGAATAGTTAAAATTTCAGGACTGCGGGTGGGTGTAAGGGGAGCTGCAGATGTCAGGGGCGGGGGTTGGTGGATGGTGAGGTAGGGATAGGTGAACACAGAGGGTACGACCTGGAATAAAGCAGTTTATGCATTGAATGAACTGGTTTCTTGACTATTGTTAACTCAGTGTCTTCTAAGAGATTGTCAGAGTGTATTGGCATAAAGATACAAATATCCCTAATCGAGAACAGAAGGCAGTTACATTGTAACCTCCTCCGGTCCTATTGTCATCAATGCAGGACAGTGAGTCAACTTTCATGAAAAGCATGTGGGCACGCTGCCAAGCAAAATGTCAAACTAGTGAATCTCAGTGGATATTTGTGGGACACACAAACTTTAACCAGTCAGCGTGGTTCACTGTAGCACACTGTTTACTGAATCAGAAGCCCCCCAGGTTTTGGGTGGAGGGGGTGGTTGGGGGCTGGTATTAAGGGTTTTGTGGCTGAAACTTGTAATAAAGGCAGAGGCGATGTTCTATATTCTTTGTCAGTGATCAATGCTGGAATCCTTTTGACCAATCCTTCTGTGGCAGTAGTTTCTAATGTGTGATTGTGCTGTGTAATCTGGCTTTAATCATGATCCAGCCTGCTATCCAATAGAGGAGCTGCACTAATCTGATTCAATGAAACTTACATAGCCTTAGAAGTAAACATACATTTTCAAGCCTAAACACGTGCAGGGAACTGGCTGAGGCAGAAATACCTTTATTTTTGAGATGAGGAATTGCAAAGTTTGCAATGAGTACCATTTATTTAACTATTTCATGATTAAACTGTCACTTCACAGCCCATGTCTCAGTCTGATCACATGTTTATTAAATTTTTCTTTCAAGGATGCAAGTTTGTGTTTAGAAGTGAACGTTGTCGTCCAGGAAGGTGAGGTACACAGGCAACGGTTCTCTGTTTCACATTTGAGTCTCATGATCATTTACCATGATATTAGGGAGTTAAAACCAGTCTATAGCTATAAAGGGCAGCATGGTGGCTCAGCGGTTAGCACTGTTGCCTCACAGCACCAGGTACTTGGGTTCAGTTCCAGACTTGGGCAACTGATTGTGTGGAGTTTGCACATTCTCCCTGTGTCTGTGTGGGTTTCCTCCAGGTGCTCCAGTTTCCTCCCATTGTCCAAAGATGTGCAGGTTAGGGTGGATTGGATGTTAAATAGCCGAAAGTGTCCAGGGATGTGTAGGGTAGCCATCGGAAATGCAAGAATAGGGTGAGAGGGTGAGTCTGGTTAGGAAGCTGTTCAGAGAGTGAGTGTGGACTCATTGGGCTGAATGGCCTGTTTCCACACTGTAGGGATTCTATGATTTCTATGAAGTGCACTAATGATTGGAGATGATGAAGGCAATTGAAATATTTAACATAAAGCTGATAACATTAACATTTTAACTACTCTCTTTTACTACTTTAACATTTAAACTTTGCTAGCAGAAGGTCATACACACACACACACATGCACCCCTCCCCATTTTTCCTTTATCCCCCTGATCTCCCAGGCTATTTTAAATCAAAGGTGGTGCTTTCTCACACATTGTTAACTCATGCATTTCTTCGATGAAATGAAAATTGCAAATAAAGATAAATGTTCCCATACCTACCTGTTATTCTACTTTACAATATCTGAATGAGTTTACACGATCACTTTGGCAGACAGAAACTTTCAGATGACTAGTCAGTCAATAACTGATAGACATAGTGAGCACAGTGGAAGTAGAAAAGGTGCAGATAGATTTAAGTGTAGATCAGATTACAACTGAAATGTCAGAGTAGAACTGAAAGTAGCACTCTAAATATTGCTGCCCCAAAGAAGCTGAATATGTAATTTATGATGTGAAATTGGTCTATTGTCAGAAACCAAAAAGAGAACTGCAGCTCAGATTGCAGAGCAACTTACCACAATAGGTTCCAGGTACAAAATTGATATTTGTGATTACAAAATAACAAAGTATAAAAATACCAGCTTGATGGTAGTGGATGCACTTCACCTTTGAGTTATATATTGCTGTGTGTGATAGTTAAACAGCAGATCGTGTGATCTGAAAACTAGTTCTTCACTGAAATAATGATTATTTACCTCAACTTGTCAATAATTAGTCACCAGTTGTAGAAAATGCATAGTATGGAAAGAATGCAAGAAAGTAAGAGATTATCACATTTCAACAGCATCCTTTCATATTTTATAGAAGCCTCTCAACACAAATTAATTAAAATACAGCAATTTTTTGCAGGCAAACACAGCGACCATCTTCTACACAGCAAGGTCACTCAAACAAGTGACTAGTTAGTCTCCTTTGTTCATGTTATCTTCCAAATAGTCAATGGTGTGCAAGAAAGATGCTGTTAGCCATTCTAAAGAAAATTGGCACTTGGGATTCTTCTTTTTAATTAGTATATTTTCCATTCACTTATTTTTGGTTTTTAGGATACCCTTATGCCTACTCAATCAGGCATTCTAGACTCTCTCCTCACCCTGATTTCAATCTGAAAGGTAGCAGCCCTTTTCACTGAAAAGAATCATAGAATCCCTGTAGTGCAGAAAGCGGCCATTCTGCCCATATAGTCTTCACTGACCCTCCAAAGAGCACCTCACTCAGACACACTCTAACATCATAACTCCACATTTCCTATTGCTAATGCACCTAGCCTGCACATTCCTGGATGCTAGGTACAATTTCCCATGACCAATCTGCCTATCTTTGGACTGTGGGAAGAAACCAGAGCACCCAGCAGAAATGGGGAGAACATGCAAACTCCACACGGACATTCGCCTAAGACTGGAATCAAACCTGGGTCCCAGCACTCTGAAGCAGCAGTGCTAATCACTGTGCTACCCTAAACTTGGCATGAACCTTCAATTTAACGCAATTCAGTAGCTAACAACTGAGATGATGGGCAATAATAAACTCCGTGGATCCTGTGTGTAAATGGCTGCTTATTCTTCAGCCATCCAATATTAACTATCAAAATCTCATGAATCCTCTGGAACACTGGTTGAAGTTGCTATGATTTGAACTGAATGAATAACTCTGGAACATAAAGCTGGACTCCAATGGTGCTATGAAACTACCATCAATTGGTTCAATAGTGATCTTTCGGAAAGGAAATCTGTCATTCTTACCTGGTCTGACCTACACGAGACATGGTAGTGTTAACTCTTAACTGCCCTCTGTAATGGCCTCACGAGGCACTTAGTTCAAAGGTAATTTGGATGGTAACAAATGCTGGCCTTGCTAGCAATGCCCAGTCTTGAAATACAGGAGAAAAACATAAAAGGAGAACGAGGGGATTTCAAATATTGGCATCTCTTCCCCCTCCAGTACCAAATCTCGCATTATAAAATTGGAAACAAATATGGGTTTGTATGGGGAAATGAAAGCCAACAAAAGATACCGATAAAACTACCAAAGTAGTGTGTGTCTTTGTCGAAAGCAGAAAAGGGCACTGCCCACGTCCCTGCCACATGAAACACCAGAGGACTATTTGAATCAATCTACATTCCGAAAGGCTGACAACGTTTATATCTCTTATGCGATTCTGGTTGACACAGAGTTCAAGACTGCACATACGGAGCATCTACGAGATTGATTTTCTTGAGCAAGGACAAATGAATTCTGAGGATAACTATTCCCTACTAGAATGGTGTACATCTGAAACAAAAGGTACAATTCACCTAATAGATGAAATTTTGTTTATGTGCACCAGCTCGCTAATTTCTGCAAAACAGCATCCTCAGTGCAAACAAGGTGTAAGTAATAGAATGCCAGCTGGTACTGCACAGCCACATAATTGGGAAAAGCAAGTAAACTAACCTGAAAGGGGAATTCCAGCTAAAGCATTAATTCAAACCTCTGTTGGATGCTGACTGATTTGCTCATTTGGTTTTCATGGAAGATAATTAAATTGTGGCTAATAACAGCAAAACGGAACGGGATATTGTGGAATGGTGACCGTGCATACTGTCATCATATCTGAGGAGATCATGGAAAACACGTTTTGCTGCAAAGGAAAAGGCAATCCTGCTTTCTTTTGGTTTTGCAGACTGGATTTGATTGATCAGTTATCAGGGTAGCGACTGCTGAGTGATATGGTTAATCTACTGAAACTTTCAAATGTCTAGTCTGCAAAAATAATGCTAATTTTCCCAGTCTAGATAACAGTAAGATCTTTCAAGATTACTTTGCTATGCAATAACCAAACCAACTCCTATGATGGACATAGCATTTTTAAAAAAATTTCAGTTAAGTTGTATTAGGGTCAAAAACAACATATTTTATTGAATACTCATTAGCTCTAGACAGTCATATTAACAATTTTATGAAGTAGATTCACACTTGTCTTGTCTTACAATGCTTCTCCCTAAAGAGAAGGGAAAGAGTCAGGAGAGTTAATCATTGTGTCTTCCTTTCCCTCCTGGGAGCCAGTTCTAAAGGAGCAGTGATGTAGACCTTCAACCTCCATCACCAGTTGTAGAAAATGCATAGTATGGAAAGAATGCAAGAAAGTCAGAGATTATCACATTTCAACAGCATCCTTTCATATTTTATAGAAGCCTCTCAACACAAATTAATTAAAATACAGCAATTTTTTGCAGGCAAACACAGCGACCATCTTCTACACAGCAAGGTCACTCAAACAAGTGACTAGTTAGTCTCCTTTGTTCATATTTTAAGGGAACTATGTTGGCTAGGAGAAGAAAGAAACCATTTCAGAATTCAATCTTAAATCTTTTCTTTGAATGATTATTTAACACAATATGTTGGGTAGTTACCAGAACCCACCTTCAGGAACCTAGTGACTGACCACTCAGACAGGTGTTAAGATGACAGCTGATGGTATTTCTGAACAAGTTAGATTATAGAGTGTAATCTGGCTTGATAGATAAATTTTGTTTTTGCAATTTGGCTACCATTTGTGTTCAGTCACAACTTATTGAAACGTTTGTTGCACACAAGAAAACAAAAGACTGTTAGATACGTATATCCAGCAAATAGAAATATTCCACCATTTTCCCAGCAATATCCTTTGCAGACACTCAACTCCAGTGAAGTATCACTCCTATTTTCACTTTAAAGTTTCTTACTAAACTGATGGTGTTGCAAGCAGTTCCTTTTGATGACTTCTGCACATTCACCAGATGTGATTCTGTTACAGTCCAAGATTCAAAGCCATACAGGATAACTCACTGACTTTTCTCACTGAATTCCTGCAAATAAACTCAAAGCTTTAAATACCATAAGATGATAAATAGCACATCTACAGATATGGACCTTAACTGTCATCTGTTTTTGGTCCCTGATATCTCCTTCTGTCAGTCATAAAAGCTCAAGTGAACAATAACCAGTAATTTAGCTTACGTCTCAGGATTTTCAGGAAAGGTTAACTTTAGCTCGTTGTCTCAAAGTACTTTCTGACCCTTTGTTTTAAAAAAAAACCTGCCCTTCTCAGCACTGAAAGTCTAAAACCCATTTACCTCTTCTTCAGAATCCAAGTTCCCAAATTATATATTAAAAACTTAAAACACAGCAGATCAAGAAGTGTCGGCATGGATTTGTGAAATATTTGTCATATTGCATTAATCTAGCTAATCTAATCTAGAAGTTAGAATGCACTATAACTTGAAGAGTGTTGCACTAGCTTCCAGAGGATTGGTACTATGACCATAATCATATGCTTTAATGGATTAGACAGAGAGGTAGAGACTTGTATATCTGAGTTTGCAGCTGCCATTTAGTTTGATTAGAAAATAAAATGCATAAAAGCAAACAGGAAGCTATGTAAGGTTCGAGACAAAATGAGTTGAAATGACTCCACAGAGGCCAGTATCCTGTAACCATGTCACCCTTTATTTACACATGCAAAATACTTAACACTGCTCCAGCTCCCTCAGAGCCTGCTCACAAAGTGAACAGAGCCTCTGACACTTCTGTTTAATCTGTCAGCCAGGGCTCCTTGATTGGATTAGGTTAACAGCCAGGGCTCCTTGATTGGATTAGGTTAACAGCCCCAATCAGGGAACTCATATTTTATGAGGTCCACCTGGCTCATCTCGCTCGATCACGACATAAGTAAGTGGACAAAGCAATGGTAGCTGCTCCTTAATATGGGGCAATGTAAAGTCATCCATCCTAGCTGCAAGAATGACAGAAGGAAAATTATCAGAATGTGCAGAAAACTAAATGAGTGGACGTTGTTCCGATTATTAACTTATTGAGCGCTGCTACATGAAATAGTCAAAACAACTGATGGAATATTGCCCTTTATCCCGAGGGTGCTACAAAACAAATCAGAGGAAGCTTTGTATGAAAGCTCAAGCATACCTCAGCTGAGAGTTTTCTGTTCAGTTTGGGTATCCCGTCTCAGGCCAGATATCAGGAGCTTTGGGGATGGTGCAAATTCAATAGAGCAATATTGAGGATTAAAAGGTTAGATTATCTGTTGACTCATTGCTGATCTCATTAGTCAAGACCCAACACAGGGGAAAGCCTGCATTAGACAATACCACAAAAACCATAGCTGTAGCCAAAAAAAATGTAAATCCTAATGTCCACTCTGAAAGAATGAAGCATCTTAAGCAAATATTGCAAACCATCAGTGAAAAATAAATACAATACATTTTTTTGAATATTAAAAACCTTCAATTATGGAATTAGAAGGAGGAAACAAATGATGTGAAACAAGTTTAATAAAATAGGTAATTAGCATTACAAATATTTCATCAGTCTTTCTTTCGGTTTAAGTAAAATCTATATTACTCTTACCTTGATTCAGAAGTAGTATATTGCTTTAATTCTGTAATTCTTTTGTATTTTAGTGATGGACAAACTTGCATAGCCAATAGTGAGAAAGTTTAAAAACCTCAGTCCTTGTGCTAGACCACAAATGAAATAGTGTTGCACGACATGTGCTAATAATATTGTATTTATGAGGAAGGTAACTTTGTCTGTCACGCACAAGACCATTACTTCTTGTTGAATTTGAAACAAACACCAACGCTTTCTACACTGTCTCTGACCACGAATCTCTCAAATTTCTAAAGATCACATTGCTTCCTTGAAGACCACTAACACAGAACTGCAGCACCCTGATGCAAACTCTGTGCTGCCATAGTAAATCCTAACTCAATGTATTCATTTTGTAGTATTGTGATTTGGTTATTTAGTTGCAGTGGCCCTGTTTGTTAAAGTCTCAGCCATAGCATTGTTCAGATTTGTCAATGTAATTTTTAAAGTTAAGGAAAACAGGTGATGGGTATTAATTATCTTTAATCGTGCAAACATAAAGGATATTTGGGGTATTGGGGCAATAGGATGAGAATTGTATAAGTGAGCAAGCCAGTAATCTCTCTACACAAAAAAGATATGAATCTTGTCATGAAAATGGAAGATAATGTTTAATTATTTATAGATATATTGAACTTTTAAGTACATGTGTATTTTGGTTTTTTAAAAAAAAGATATACAAGCCAAAATATAGCTAAAAATATAAACTAACTCTCTGTCCTGGGAAATTCCTATGTGGATTATGCTGAGTCCTGAAAAGAAGCATAGAATATCACACCTAAAGTTTATCAAGGGAACTTCAGACAGCATCACTTCAAAGGGAGAGGTGTTGTTATAAAGTGGCAGTTGACCTCTGAGAACTAACACTGAAACACCAAAGAGGAGCACCTTGCCCTATAATCTGTAAAAGGAGTGTGAAAAGTGATGTAACTTGCTTCTCAGCAACTTCTAGTGGTTAAATAAAATAAGCTGGAACTGAATCTCCAAACAACTGCTTAATTGCCAAACTGAGTGCTACCCGAATCACGCACCTTAACAGCTGCAAGATTTCACTGTTTATTCATCATGGACATGCCAAAGACTGTTTTTACATTTTTAAAGTTTTACTTTTTGGACTTTCCTCTCATTTCTAATGTGTGTGTGTGTGTGTGTGTTGATGTATTTTCTTGTCTTTACTTCTATTTTAGAACTAATAAACTCACATTTTTAACTCAAGAATGTCTGGTTAAATTATGTTGGCATAGAAATATGTTGGCACTGGGAAAATGTGTGAAAAAGTTCCTTTTTCTAAACTAACCTTGTGATGAATCGAGGCAGGGTTGAGTAAAGAGCTAGATCTTCCCTGTCACTGGGGAGTATAACTATTTGGAGATGTCTAATCCAGAGTTGCAATAAATGAGAGGCTGTTGTCCACAGACTGGCAATAACAATCTCACTAACTGGCTTGGAGTCTTGTAACCCTACTTACAGGAGCACTGAAGGAAAACAAACAAAGAGTTCTTTTGCAAGATTGAAAAGGTCTTGCTGTTGGGAGCCTTTGCACACAGGTTTGCAAGAGTAACTGCATTGCAGTACAATCTAATATGATGCTATAATTGAAACTGAGGGACCTTTTGGCAGCTCTGATGCCAACTGATCTTGCGTATGCTAACCCCCTGAACCGTAACTATGTCCCAAAGGCTAAACCTCAACGACAGTGAAAGACTTCAGTCAAATCCCTGACTTGATGCTGTAGCATAGCTGATGCACGAGAGACAGTGCCATCCATTGCCCACAGTATCTTGACCCTGTCATTCTCTGTTGCTACACTAATTGGATTCCCACCGATCTATTCCGTGGATGCCTATGATGTCGGATGTTCACATGATGGATTTAGAAAACTATCATGATTTCTCTTCATTTCACCCAACTTGTAAATTTCAAGAGAATTCCCCTTCACCTCCCTCCCCATTTTGTGGAGTTTTCCAGTTTGGTTTAGTTTTTCGTGGTGGGGGGAAGGAGGGTTCTCTGGAAGAAATGTGAGAACCAGCGAAAGTGACGTTAGGTTGATTTAGAATGCAACAGTTCCACAATTTTTATATGCGTCATCTTTTCTGCTATTTTAATAGCAAAAGCAGTGATTCAGCAAATACCTCAGCAGTTGTATTGTGTAACTTCTGTAACAGGGATTGAGAATATCTCATTTGCATGCATTTGTGTCAAAATAGTTCAAAGTGAACTTCATTGTTATTATGGTGCATTTCCAACCCACTCCTTGACTTTGAGTGGGAAAAGTCAAAGCAGTTTCCTTTATTGTCTGGTGATTCACTACATTTGGCTTCATCTTTTTCAGCGTTACTCAGAATTTGTATAATTTTGTCTCACTTGTTACTTCCTTCTCGCCTCTTCCTTGATGCAATTTTCCTCTGTGTGAACAAAGAATGACTTGCATTGGTCTTGCCCAATCCCAGAAACCCACAGCACTTCACAACTCAATGAAGTGCAGACACGAATGTGAAGTCAAAGCTCTTCAGAGCTGGACCCAGGACTAATAGAGCCCTTGAAATAGACTCAAGAGAAGAGAAAAGGAGATAAAATGAGATCAGCGAGTGAAATAATATAAATCAGAGATAGAAAGCAAATGTACCAAATAGCTACGTATGAATGTTTTGTCTGTGATATACTGCTCTCTGCAGTTATAGGAGTAGAGAATTGTCAAAATACATGCATACTAATCCTTTCTATTAGGATTGAATATAGAACATTACAGCACAGTACAGGCCCTTTGGCCCTCGATGTTGTGCTGACCTTTTATCCTACTCTTAAGATCAAACTAACTTACAAACCTCTCAATTTACTATCATCCATGTGCCTATCCAAGAGTAACTTAACTGTCCCAAATGTATCTGAGTCTACTACCACTACTGACAGTGCATTGCATGCATCCATCACTCTCTGAGTAAAGAATCTACCTCTGATATGTTCCGAAAACCTTCCTCCAATCATCGTAAAATTATGAACCCTGGTGATAGCCATTTCTGCCTTGGGAAAAAGGTCTCTGAGTATTCATTCCATCTATGTCTCTCATCATCTTGTACACCTCTCTCAAGTTGCCTCTCACTCTTTTTCTCTCCAATGAGAAAAGCCTTAGCTCCCTCAACCTTTCTTCATAAGACATGCCCTCCGGTCCAGGCAGCATCCTGGTGAATCTCCTCTGCACTCTCTCTAAAGCTTCCACATCATTTCTATAATGAGGTGGCCAGAATTAAACATAATATTCCAAGTGTGGTCCAACCAGAGCTCTATAGAGCTGCAGCTATATAACCTTGTGGCTCTTAAAACTCAATCCCCCTGTTAATGAAAGCCAACATACCATGCAAACTCTTAACAACCCTATCAACTTAGGTGGCAACTTTGAGGGATGTATGGATATGGACCCCAAGATCCCTCTGTTCCTCCACACTGCCAAGAATCCTGCCTTTAACCCTGTATTCTGCATTCACATTCGACCTTCCAAAGTGAAGCACTCCACACTTTTCTAGACTGAACTCCATTTACCACTTATCAGCCCAGTTCTGCATCCTGTCAATGTCCTGTTGCAACCTACAACAGCCCTCCACTCTATCCACTACTCCACCAACCTTCATGTCATTGGCAAACTTACTAACCCACCCTTCCACTTCCTCATCCAAGTCATTTTAAAAAATCACAAAGAGCAGAGGTCCCAGAACAAATCCCTGCGAACACCACTGGTCACCGAGCTCCAAGCTGAATACTTTCCACCTACTACCACACTCTGCCTTCTATGAGCCAGCCAATTCTGTATCCAGACACACCAAATTTCCCTGTATCCCATGCCTCCTTACTTTCTGAATGAACCTACAATGGGGAACCTTATCAAATGCCTTGCTAAAATCCATATACACCACATCCACTGTTCTATCTTCATCGATGTGTTTTGTCACATCCTCAAAGAATTCAACAAGGCATGTGAGGCATGGCCTGCCCCTCACAAAGCAATGCTGACTATCACTAATCAAACTATGGTTTTCCAAGTAGTCATAAATCTTGTCTCTCTGAATCCTCTCCAATAATTTGTCCACCATAAATATAATTCCCAGGATTTTCCCTATTCCCTTTCTTGGACAATGCAATAACATTTTCCACCCTCCAATTATCTGGTACTTCTCCAATGGGACAATGAAGACACAAAGGTCATCACCAAAGGCACAACAGTCTCTTCCCTTGCTTCCTGTAGTAACCTTGTATATATCCCATCTGACTCAGGGGACTTAACTATCCTTATGCTTTTCAGAATTTTCAGCACACCCTCATTCTTAACATCAATCTGTTTGACCATATCAGCCTGTTTCATGTTGTCCTCACAAATGTCAATATCCCTCTCAGTAGTGAATACTGAGGCAAAGGACCTCCCCTATCTCCTCAGACTCCGGCACAAATTCCCTCTATTATCCCTGATCGGCCCTACCCTCACTCTGGCCATCCTCTTGTTCCTCACATAAGTGTAGAATGCCTTAGGGTTTTCTTAAGTCTACCCACCAAAGTTTTATCATGCCCCATTCGAGTCCTCCTAAGTCCATTTTTCAGTTCCTTCCTGGCTACCTTGTAACTGTCTAGAGCCCTGTCTGATCCTTGCTTCCTCACCCTTAAGGAAGCTTCCTTCTTCCTTTTGACTAGATGTTCCACATCCCTTGTCATCAAAGGTTCCTTCACCCTACCATCCTTCTTTGCCTCAGTGGGACAAATCTGTCCAGCACAATCAGCAACTACTCCCTCAATAACCTCCACATTTCAGTCATGCATTTCCCTGAGAACATCAGTTCCCAGTTTGGGTGCCTAATAGCATAGTAAATAACCCTCCCCGAATTAAATACTTTCCCATACCATCTGCTCCTATCCATCTCCATGACTATAGCAAAGGTCAGGGAGTTGTGATTGATTAGTTACTAAATAATGAATGCATATTTTGTTCAGATTAATTTGTAGTTTACAGGGATAAAAATGAAGGCTTGCATTTATATAGCATTATTCATGGACAAAAGGTATTTTGTGCCAGTTAAGTCCACCTGGGTCACTATCTGCTGGAAACTCAGCAGAGACCCATAGTCAACATATAATAATGATCAGTCAATTCATTTTAGATGCTCCTGGGAGGGTTTAAATATTGGCCAGGACAATTGATAATATCAGTTAGCACGCCAGGCTTAACACTTTTTTTGTCAGCATGTAATCTTTATTCCTTGACTTCTGAAACATCAATCACAGTTGATCAACTATCTTTGAGTAGTTAACGAGTTTAGTATCGATTTACAACAATCCCATGTGCTGGGTTAGATGCTCTTGGTCTGGGATTTGAATGTAGAAAGGGTCTTTCGATCTGGACATCCAGAGCAACAAGAATCAAATGGGTCATCTGACCTATTTCCACACTGTGGGGATTGTACGATTCTGTGATCTATCAAATGCACTTTATTTTTACAAAATGATACCAATAAATTCTTCTGTTCAGATCTGTGCATTAGTTCACAGAATAAACTGTAATTATAATATACCTTGAATACCATGAATAAATTGGTCACTACACTGCAAATGAGGCAATGGGTAGTGCCCCTGCCTCTAAGCCAGAAGCTCTGGGTTGGAGTGCCACCCCAGGACGAGATGGCTAAGCAAGCTTCTCAGAACATGGCCAACCAGGTTGAGGATGAACTTGCAAGTCCTTACAATACATGCCAACAGCTGGAAGAGCAGGAGAAATTTCTGGTCAGTTGCATAGTTAAGGAATGTTAGCACGTCTACCATCACTGTTCATAACTCCAGAATGCAACATGCATGTAAAACATGCACAATGCCACAGCAAGTCAGATTCTCCATGATCCACCAGCACTCTGCATAAACACCCATCAGAAGCCAATACAGTCCTGTAGTCTCCTTAAAAACCTGATGACTGAGGAATGAACAGAATTGGAAAAACGCACCACAGACTGTCTGCTTAGTCCCAACGTTCCAAAAGGTCACTCGCAATCAACTGACCACTTCTTTTAACATACTTTCTCAACAATTCCATTTCAATTTTTACGAAGTGCCCATCACCTTACCCTTGAGATTTTGTTAATTAACATAAAAAAACTATGAAATTATAATTGCTATTATGGCTTCACAGGAAACTGCTCACTGCACCTAGTGGATACAATGTTTACTCAGACTTCATACCAACTGGGTATAACCTGAAGGGCATTTATCAGTCTTGGCCATCTCAGAAATATAGAAAACGAGGAGCAGGAATAGGCCACTCAGCCCTTCGAGCCTGCTCTGCTGTTCAATATGATCATGGTTGATCATCCAACTCAGTGCCCTGTCCCTGCTTTCTCCCCATATTCTGAGAGGCCAACATCCTGTTTAGATGCCAGCTTTTCTGAAATTTGTGCCTGGAGACTCCCAAATTCCTCTGTGCTAAAGCTTTCTGCAGCCTTTCACCATTTCAATAATATGCACCTTCTCTATTCTTTCTGGAAAAGTGCAAAACCTCACATTCTCTCACATTATGTTTCATCTACCAGGTTTTTGCTCATGCTGGTACAGCCATAATGGGCTGAATGACCTCCTTCTGTATGTAACAGCTCTGTGAGTTTGCCATTTAAATAACATACCAAACAGATTCCTGAACAGCATCCAGTCTTACTTTCTGAGACTGTTTCAGTGATTTGACAATTATTTCTGAACTGACTGCAGTCCTTTTGCACGGACTTTGTAAGCACTCAACTCAATCTAGGAAATGTCGGGTTGAGGAAGAGTCCGGGTTACCGTTACAACCAGCCAGTGGCATTTAGTTCAGACCAAAAGCACCGACACACCAATACGCAATGTTTGCACGGAGATAAACTCTTTAACAATGGAAGGTGTGAAAACATCAGCATCAAAACTGCCCCACTTACACAACCCTGGTGTTCATGTTCAATGCAAAGGCACTTCCTTTATAGAGTCATAACAGTTTCTGTGGAGAATTCCAATGATGCAAGTGTACATTGGAATTTGAACAAGTGTTATCACACCATGACTAATCTTCAACTAGTCATTTCTTCCAAAAGAAAATGACTTGTACACCTACCTACGAGTTTTAGCACCCCCAGAGAAACAGTAACCAATGTGTGGTCCCTGAAACACCACTGGACTTTCGAGCTTTTGGAGCAAGCATACAGAAAAGATTGATGAGGTTGAGTTACTCTTTGCTAGCAGTTGAACTTTTAGAGTCGCATATGCATTTCGTGCTGAACTTCCATGCAGATTTTATTGGAAGCTTAAGGTCGCTCAGCATTACTAATATATAAAGAATGTTGAAGAAGAGTCCCATGGGTTTTTATATTATCCAGATATACAGTCACATGTAGGCCAGTCTGGGTAATGGTAGCAAATTTTCTCTCCAGAAAGGTATTAATGAATTACATGGAATAATTTAGTCATAGTGTCATACAGCATGGAAACAGACCCTTCGGTCCAATCAGTCCATGCTGCCGACCTTAGTCCCAAACTAAATTAGTTCTACCTGCCTGCGCTTGGTCCATATCTCTCCAAACCTTTCTTATTCATGTACTTATCCAAATGTCTTTGAAATGTTGCAACCGTACCCACATCCATCACTTCCTCTGGAAGTTCATTCCACACACGAACCACTGTCTGTGTAAAACAATTGCCCCTCGTGTCTTTTTAAAATCTTTCTCCTCTCACCTTGAAAATAGCTCCCTAGTCTTTAAATCCCCCATCCTGGGGAAAGACACTTGCCATTCACCTTATCTACACTCCTCATGATTTGAACCTCTATAAGGTCACTGTTCAACTTCCTATGCTCCAGTGAAAAAGGTCCCAGCCTTGCCAGGCTTTCTTTATAACTCAAACCCTCCAATCCTGGCAACATCCTGGTAAATCTCTTGTGACCTCTCTCCAGCTTAATAATATCCTTCGTCTAACAGGGCAACCAGAACTGGACACTATGTTCCAGAAGTGGCCTCACCAACTGTGCAATCTCAACACAACAACAAAAAATCATTTCATGAGCACTATTAATAAGTTGAGTATTTTATTTTGAACCTGGGTTCAAATTCCATCATGGCAGATGATAACAATTTAATTCAATTAAAAATCAGAATTAAGAGTCTAATGATGACTATGAAACTGATGCTGATTGTTGGTAAAAACTCATGTAATTCACTAATGTCCTTCCTTCAGGAAGGGAAATCTGCCATCCTTATTTGGCCTACATGTGATTCCAGACCCACAAGCAATGTGGGTGACCCTTTACTGCCCTCTGGGTAAGTAAGGATGGGTAATAAATGCTGGCACAGCCAGCAACGCCCTCATCCTGTGATTGAATTTTAAAGAAAACCATAAAAGCTATGTACTACGTATGCTGTGAATCTGAAATAAACACAGAGAATGCTGGAGAAACTCAGCAGATTGAAGGAGTTGTGGAAGCAGGGTTTCAGAAGCTGCGAGATCTGTGTTTCTCCAGCATTCTCTGTCTTTGTGTATTTAACCTGTGTGGAAAGTCGTACTGATCCTGCTCATGCATGCAGCAACAATTCGCACTTACCTTGCACCTTCAATGTACCAAATGTTCAGATGAATGTTATAAAGAGAATAATACCCAAAAGTCTGGAAAAGCTCAGCAGGCCTGGCAGCATCTATGGAGAGAGAAACAGAGACAACATTACAGGTCAATGAATTTTAACCAGAAGATTGAGGTGAAATATTATCTGTGTATTTCTGCACAGATGTTCCCTGACCTGATTTCCAACATCTGCCCTATTTTCAGCATTAGTAGAGACAAATCAGAGTTAATGTATCAGATCCAGTGACCCTTCCTCAGAACCCAGTGCCTATAGTATTCAGGGATGTATAGGTTAGATACATTAGTCAGGGGCAAATGTAAAATAATAAGGTAGGGAATGGGTCTGGGTGGCTTATTCTTTGGAGGGTCGGTGTGGACTTGTTGGGCTAAATGGCCTGTTTCCACACTGTAGGGATTCTATGCTGAAAGGCCTACTGAAAATACTGCAGATGTTGGAAATCTAAAATAGTAAAGATCAACAGGTCAGACAACATCTGAGCAGAGATCTATAGATAATAGTTTTCCAGTAATGTCTGCTTTTGTTTCTGATTTCCAGCATTCACATTTATTTTGGTTTTGGTTTTGATCTGCTGTATTTTGCTTTACTCAAAAACTAACAGCAGACCGCGAGGGGGTTTTAGGAGAGTTTGTCAATTGTTTGGCCAAAGGTGTAAGCTTTAGGAAGCATCTTGAGGCAGCACTGAGAGTTGGTGGGGAGGGAGGATTTAGAGAGCAAAATCCAGATGCTAGGGCTTTGGCAACTGAAGATGTGGCCGTCAGTGATGGAAGGATTAAAATTGAGAAGTTAGCTTTCGAATTCCAAGTTGGAGAATTGAACTTCAGCAGAAGATCTCCTTCCTGGTTGCCACCAAGTGACTCCTCATGCAACATGTACAAACACCACCCAGAGAAAGGATCAAACCCAGCTGTAACACCTTCCATGTGGAATAGCCAGCCAGTACTCTCATCCTAATCTCCAACGTGAAGAATGCCACTTTCAAAGAGGTACAGGAAGAAGGGTGCTAATCACACAAATGCTCTGTGATTAAGGGCAGTTGACACTAACTGGGAAAGGTTGGAGTCCTCCAGTGTGGAGGCAGGCCATCATGTTTACACCATGCCTCCAAAGAGCACCCTACAACCCCACACCTGCATTTCCCCTGGCTATTCCACCTAACCTGCACATCCCTGGACTGTAGACAGAAACCAGCACACCCAGCAGAAATGGGGAGAGAGTGTACTAACTCCACACACAGTCACCTGAGGATAGAATTGAACCCAGATCCTTGGCGCTGTGAGGCAGCAGTGCTAACCACAATGCCACCCATGCCAGTAGGACACTATATGTTAGAATCTGACTTCTGCATTGTGGCAGGGTCTCTACTGCATGATCCAGGTTCAATCCCAACTGTTCCATTAAAAATATTTATAACTCAGTGGGCTAGTCTGTGCGAAGGGAATAAAATTTTACTTTTTAGGTGTGGATGACATACCAGTTCCTGCTTCTCCCTTTGCCAGATGGATATGAGATTAGATTCCCTACAGTGTGGAAACAGGTCCTTTGGCTCAGCAAGTCCACACTGACCGTCCAAATAGTAGACTACCCAGACTCATTTCCCTCTGACTAATGCACCTAACACTATGGACAGTGTCGCATGGCCAATTCATCTGGCCCGGACATCTTTGGAATGTGAGAGGAAACCGGAGCACCCGGAGAAAACCCATGCAGACACAGGGAGAATGTGCAAACTCCACACAGACAGTTGCCCAAGGCTGGAATCGAGCCTGGGACCCAGTGCTAACCACTGAGCCACCGTGCCACCCAGGATATTTACCTGATTAATAGATAGGATGATGGGGGAGTGATAAAGGATAGGGATTTGCAGTGAACAAATTATAGTCAGTCCTCTTGTGGCACAGTGGCTGTGTCATTACCTCGGAGACTTAGGTTCAAGTCTCACCCACGCTGGAGGTGCAAAATGTCCTTGAACAGGTTGCTTAAGCATGGGGGAAAATAAAATCTACAGTGAACTTTGCAAATGTGAGGTGGAAACTGTAAAGTCTAGTCATTTCTAAAGTTAGTCCAGCTACATTAAATGTAGTAAATTAGTCTAAAATTTCTATTGAACATAAATTAGTGGGTGATGCAGCTAATTTAGAAAACAACTTTTTTTTTAAGGAAACGTATTTTATTGAACTGATTAGTTGAGAATGTCAAATAAAAGTCAGCAGCAGCTCTGCTAAAGTGTCAGTTTTGTAAAATAATTGTTTGAACTTTACACAGATGAAAATATACTGAAGCATTGTGTCAACATTGAAAATTCAGCATCGTGTATTGCGAGTTGGATTTTATCAATCGGGTTATTATGACACATTCTTTTTAACTTACCCATGCAATGAGTTTGGATTTGAAAATGATCTCCTTTCTTTAAGGTTCAGTCTTTATGCAGTCATAAATGAGCTGTGTATAATTCTGAGCCTTTGCTTGAAGGAAGGCAAAGTGCTAAAATGGTCACTGATGTGGTTAGAAACTGTTAGATGAATGGCGTCTCACACAGCTTTGTCTTGTCGCAGTTCTTTGCTCTACAATGAGTAAAACTGACTGTAAATGAACATTTTACTAAGAGTCTGACACTAACCAGAGAGCAAATGGAACAAAAGTGTAGAATTACAGTAAACTTGACATGACAGTTCGTGGTTGTAATGTAAATCTTCACACAAAGGACATGATTTGTTCTGATTGAATAAACCTCAGGCTGAGGGTACTTTGAAGTTACCCTTTCAGAATTCAAGCTTTGGTTGTGTTTTGCTCTTGTGTCCTTTCATATATTAGATACATGTTTACATTTCCATCATTTGTTAAATAATTTATTAGATTTCACCACACGTTTAAGTTAATAAGTGGCTACCATAAGCTACGAATTGAGCGAGTCTAAAAATGGGGGTACATGTCACTTAATAGGGTTTTAAAATGGAAACTATGTGTAGAATGCACTTCCTGTGGGTGCAGAATGAAACTTGTGTGATGAAATCTAAAGGTAGCTTATTTGATAGTACATCTTTAAAAAATTCACAAATCCCAGCCTAATGCTAATGTGACCAGAAACTCAGTACAACGTGCACGTGTCCAGGCCGTTGTCCCTAACATTACTTCATTAGATGTTCAGGTAGACGAATGCATTTCCACTTTTTTTTAGGGAGAGCACTGACATGATTAGGGACTACCACATTGAAATTGAAGGTGGAATACACATTGGGAGAAATGCATGTTTGTGTCACAAGTGTCACTTGGTGTGAAGGACTTTTTAATGAGTGATCAATACTTGGAATGGAATCTCAAATTGGATAGACAAAGTAAATACAATTTAATCAGGATGCTGCAATGGTAGGGGCTTAAGGTTCATTCTAGGAGGAGGAATCAAGGAGAGCCAAATGATCTTGTTGATCCATACTACTCTTACGAGCCACGAATGCAAGGACTTCCTCAATACACAGTTGAACATATCTGTTCACACTGTTCTGCCCAACTTTCCCCTCTCAGTTTCAAAGTCAGCAATCTCCAGTCATTAATTAGAAAGACTAGGCTGATGATCAAGCCCCAGTTCTTGTTGCTGGAGTCATGACACAGAGCGGCGAAAGTGAGGACTGCAGATTCTGGAGATTAGAGTCGAGGATTTTGCCCAAAACGTCGATTTTCCTGCTCCTTGCATGGTGCCTGACCTGCTGTGCTTTTCCAGCACCACACTCTCGACTCATGGCACAGAATCTATACTGTTTAGAGATTTCATAAGCGCAATCACATGATCAAGTTACACTTCAAAAGGAGCAGTCTCCAGATCTAGAAGAGTTGTATGTTTAATTTAACTTTTCTTTACATACCATTGAGTATCCCAAATATAGATACAATGATATATTGAAAACCAAACTCAGGCCTTTTAAGGTGGATCCCACCAATTGGCAATGAAAACCCAATTAGGGAAGTCTCTTCCACCAAGCAATCTCAACGTTTGAGGTGAACAAAGTCAGGACCCTACAGGACAAGGGAACATGCAACAAAGCCAGGGCCTTCTCTCAGCCTCATAGGGAACGTTTACAATTTGATTGCCAAATCAAGACTTAGTTTAACAGGACATATGTTATGACACCAATCTAAACAGTGAACAATTCATCTCCTTGTAGAATATTCATTGAACAAAGGGATGGGAGAACCCACCATCAAGGATAGGTGAAACTGGTTATAGGTGTATCTAGGGGAAAGTGAGGACTACAGATGCTGGAGAGTCAGAGTCAAAAAGGGTGGTGCTGGAAAAGCACAGCCAGTCAGGCAGCATCCGAGGAGTAAGAGGGTCAATGTTTCAGGTGTATGCCTTTCATCAGGAATCCCTGATGAAGGGCTTATGCCCGAAATGTTGACTGTCCTGCTCCTCGGATGCTGCCTGACCTATAGGTGTACCTGTCCAATAGGTCAAGCTGATCCCTTAAAAATCATTTTACTTGTGTCTTGACTGAAAAAAATGATGGAATTATTTCAGTTAAAAAATGATTGCAAGGTTGTAAGAAGTCTCCCTGACTGACTTTTAATTCAAGCTTTCCTTCGGTCTTTGTACCAAAGATCATCTCTGGAAATGAACCTATTGGGCTATTTTAAACATAATAGGAAAGATGTGAATGCATTGGAGAGAACGTATAAGGAATTTACTACAATGGTTCCAGGAATGAGAAAGCTAAGCTCTGAGGATAGGTTGAAAAGCTTGGGACTGTTCTTCCTGGAGAGACAAAGGCTGAGAGGTGATCTGATTAAGGTTTACAAAATCATGAGCAGGCCGACAGATAGATACAGTGAAGTTGTTTCTGCTGATAAAAGAAATAAGAATGAGAGGACATAGATTTAAAGTGATGTTAAAACCAAGTAAGGGTGATGCAAGAAAAATACTTTTTCCACGCAGCGAGTAGTTAGGGTCTGGAATACACTTCCTGGAAATGTGGTGGAGGCAGGTTCAATCGAGGCAATCAAGGGGGCATTGGATTTTTTATTTGGATAGTAAAGGTGTGCAGGGAGATATGAAGTAAAGGCAAGAGATTGGCACGAGATAATAGAGCCAGACTAGATAATAAAGCCAGTGCAGGGACACTGGGCTAGATGGCTTCCTTCTGCATAGGTCTGTAGTATTTCAGAATGTGACCTGTGCCCCGTACAGTGAAATGTTTAGGGCTGAATGTGTACTGCTGTTGTCTTCAGATTACTGGGTCTGTCACAGCTACTTTTGCTTGTTCCTTACTTCAGTAAGGCAGTAATATAAGGATTTATAAGTCCATGACGGGAGGGCTTTTGTGGCACAGTCATAGTGTCCCTAGCTCTGAGCAAAGAGGTTAGGGTTCAAGTCCCATCAGCTCCAGAAGTGTTCATAACATCTCAGAATAAGCCGATGAGAAAATAACTCCGGCCAGGACATTCGGCTATGCACCACTGAGTGAACCTACCAACATCAAAGAGATCAAAGCAGTAGTGATGTCAGAAAATAGATTTAAAGATATAGTTTGGGCTTTGCTGACTTGGGAACATTGCAAGATTGAAGTATACCCAAATATATTCTGTGTGGTGACATAATAGGAGCTAGATGATCAGTAGGACACCCACATCTCCAATTTGAGGAGTCATGTGTTCAACACATAGAGTGAGGTAAACATCAGTTTTCACACTCAGAGTCAAAAAATGCAGCGCAGGAAAAGCACAGCCAGTCAGGCAGTATCTGAGGATCTGGAGGATCGACGTTTCGAGCGTAAGCCCTTCATCAGGAATTCCTGATGAAGAGCTTATTCTCCAAACGTGGATTCTCCTGCTCCTCGGATGCTGCCTGACTGACTGTGCTTTCCCAGCGCCTCATTTTTTGACTCTGATCTCCAGATCTGCAGTCCTCATTTTCTCCTAATCAGTTTCGCACTGGCTGATGAGAGCCAGAAATGGCATCTTCATCCGTATGTAACCATGACGATCAGTGAACACAGGCACTTGACAGCAGATGCCAACATCAAAATCAGCCTCCAAACATGTAAGCCCCTTTTGTGGGGCAACTGGGACAAAAACTGCCTCGAAGGCATTGATAACTTCAGCCATCAGTAAAACTGCAATCGAGCAATCTATCCCCCTCCCTAATGGATTTGATTTGCTGCATGTCCTTCATCGTAAATGGTGTCAATATTGAGATTTAGAATATTATAAGAACCTAGCTGCATCTTGCAATATAGAATGTAACAAATAGTTACAGGTTTGAACTACAGATCACAATAAAGCTATGTTAAACCCAGACTCACTCTGGGTGGGGGTTAATGTTGACTTTCCACAAAGTCTCCTGCCCTGAAACATTAACCCCTCTCTCCTTCCCTGCTTGAATAACTGATGTACTTTACAATGCATATAACTTTAGACTAAATCTCGAAAGACAACACGATATTTTTTCATTCTCACGCCATATTCAAAATAACAGTCAGACTGAACAGTTGCCTGAGTAAAAGTCTGACACCTTGGCAGAACGTGAAACTATCTCACATCTATCAGAATGATTACTAATGTCTTCTTTTGCGAGATTTTCCATTTTCACATCCTTTGACCTTATTTTCAAGTCAAGGAATGTATGGGAATGGACTGGTTAAAGATCTAAGACTTAATTTGTTTCCGTGTGTGTGTGTGTGTGTGTGTGTGTGTGTGTGTGTGTGTGTGTGTGTGTGTGTGTGTGTGTGTGTGTGTGTGTGTGTGTGTGTGTGTGTGTGTGTGTGTGTGTGTGTGTGTGTGAAAATGATGTCTACCATTATGCCCCAGCCCAAGATTTCTGTAAATGTCCATTTTGTAAGTGCATTTATTCAAAGCCTAATTGTAGTTCAATGTAGACAAAATATTTATCAATGTATGCATATGATGTGTTAGTCTCCTAAACTGTGCTGGTGGATTGAAAGTATTTTGTATGTTAAGAACTCAAAATCAGATCACTAAAGAAGATTCTTTAGGTATGTTGAAAGAAAAATGTTGTAATGCTGGACTTGAATAACGCATCATGGTATGTCTGAATGGTTTAATTTTTTCAACATCATATAATGCGAGTGAGTGGAGATGCTTGGAGTTACTTGAAGTTCCAATAGATAGATGTGAACTAGCAGTGGGTTGACCTGTTGCAACACTATTCGGTAAAAGTGAATGAGATAGCACTGGAGTGGATTGAAATAAATATTGCTTTTTTTATTAAGACCATAAGACCATAAGACATAGGAACGGAAGTAAGGCCATTCGGCCCATCGAGTCCACTCTGCCATTCAATCATGGCTGATGGGCATTTCAACTCCACTTACCCGCATTCTCCCCGTAGCCCTTAATTCCTTGTGACATCAAGAATTTATCAATTTCTGCCTTGAAGACATTTAGCATCCCAGCCTCCACTGCACTCTGTGGCAATGAATTCCACAGGCCCACCACTCTCTGGCTGAAGAAATGTCTCTGCATTTCTGTTCTGAATTTACCCCCTCTAATTCTAAGGCTGTGTCCACGGGTCCTGGTCTCCTCGCCTAACGGAAACAATTTCCTAGCGTCCACCCTCTCCAAGCCATGTATTATCTTGTAAGTTTCTATTAGATCTCCCCTTAATCTTCTAAACTCCAATGAATACAATCCCAGGATCCTCAGCCGTTCCTCATATGTTAGACCTACCATTCCAGGGATCATCTGTGTGAATCTCCGCTGGACACGCTCCAGTGCCAGTATGTCCTTCCTGAGGTGTGGGGACCAAAACTGGACACAGTACTCCAAATGGGGCCTAACCAGAGCTTTATAAAGTCTCAGTAGCACAATGGTGCTTTTATATTCCAACCCCCTTGAGATAATTGACAACATTGCATTCGCTTTCTTAATCACGGACTCAACCTGCATGTTTACCTTTAGAGAATCCCCGACTAGCACTCCCAGATCCCTCTGTACTTTGGCTTTATGAATTTTCTCACCGTTTAGAAAGTAATCCATGCTTCTATTCTTTTTCCCAAAGTGCAAGACCTCGCATTTGCTCACATTGAATTCCATCAACCATTTCCTGGACCACTCCTCCAAACTGTCTAGATCCTTCTGCAGCCTCCCCACTTCCTTAGTACTACCTGCTTGTCCACCTAACTTTGTATCATCGGCAAACTTCGCTAGAATGCCCCCAGTCCCTTCATCCAGATCATTAATATATAATGTGAACAGCTGCGGCCCCAACACTGAACCCTGCGGGACACCGCTTGTCACCGGCTGCCATTCCGAAAAATTCTTTCATGGCATCTTTGGCATTTGTTGCCATCCCGAATTGCTCTTGCACTGAGTGGCCTGCTAATGCTATTTCAGAGGGCAGTCTAGAGTCAACCATGTAGGTCATGCCAGGTAGGATGGTTGCTTTACTTCTCCAGAGGCCATTAATGAACCAGATGGGTTTTTACAACAATTGACGATAGTTGTCAGCATTCATTATTGAGACCAAATTTAACTCAAAATTTTTCAGAACTGTTTTGGTTGGATTAGACCCCATGTCCAAAGAGCTTTAACCTAAGACCTCTGGATTGCTGTTTGGGTGACGTTACCACTATGCCAACATTTCCACAATCAGGCACTTCTGGATTCACCGTTTAATGCAGTGATTTCAGGTTTCAACATGTGTCCCATTCCTTTCAGAAGCATCTATTGGTGATGATTCTAGTTTTCCAGTTGATACCTTCTAGATTCATCTTTTGTTCCTTTAGTTTCCCCCCTTACCATCTCTTTTTGCCTGTACCTGTTATCCCTTTTTTTAAATCTCTCCTGCCTTCCACACTCGTCAAAAGGTGTGGTGCTGGAAAATCACGGCCGTTCAGGCAGCATCCAAGGAGCAGGAGAGTCAACAAATCAAGCATAAGCTCTTCATCAGGAATGTGGAGGGTGCCCAAGGGAGCTGAGAGATAAATGGGAGCAGGGTGGCGCTGGGGGAAGGTAGCTGGGATTGCGATAAGTAGATGAAGGCGGTGGGTGATGGAGGTAGGTCAAAGTGGAGCATGGAGCAGATAGGTGGGAAGAAAGATGGACAGGTAGGACAGTTCAAGAGGACGGTGCTGAGTTGGAGGCTTGGAACTGGGATAAGGTGAACAAATAAGGAAACTGGTGAAATCAACATTGATCCCATGTGGTTGGAGAGCCTTTCACACTATAACAGATCAACCATGATCTCATTGAATGGCAACTGGATGGGCTGAATGGCCCACTTTTACTCCCATGACTTATTGACTTATGGACTTAGAATAGACCTCACAGTTGTTCATTTGTCCTTTCCTTGCCTCTGTCTTGACTTAAAACCTGTTAAATCTCTTTAACTTTTTCCATATCTGACAAGAGGTCACTGATCTGAAACTTTAACTCTGCTTCTGTCTCCACAGATGTTGGCTATTTCCAGCATTTTCTGATCTTAATGTAAATAGGAACTAATTTGACTCCTTGGAATATTGTACAGAAGGGACGAGCTGGAGTTCTGCAGGGTGGTGTTTTGTGAGTTTTCCTCTAAAGTGTTACAACTGATTAATAACTATTGCTTATCTTTAGTTTAGTTTTCTTTCACCTTCAGATATTTGTTGATGGCAGTGGAGAGAATTACTTTCTCCACAATGTTTAACCTTGCAAAGTGACTGCCCTATTCTTTGGGATAACCCGTGGTTGTGAAAGGCGTTATGTAAATGGAATTATTTTCTTTCATTTTATTTCATTTCTTACTCAACTTATGTAAACTTTGTTCAAAATGTTGACTTGAATTCTTCCCTTTGAGCTTTTAGAAATACTGAAAGAGATGTTGTGCAATTGCTTAATTTCTGACTCCAATTGCTTAAGTGGTTTAAAGTTGATGTCAGATTATTAAAACTGTTAATGTGAAGTGTCTGTGCTTTCAGTAATTTTTGTTTGATTCAGAACAGATCTCTACAGATGCTGAGGTTCTAATGAATTCCTCTGGTGCCTGTCATGTTAAAACACATTGGAATTCTTGACTTTTGAAATATTTACCTGCCCCTATCGCTATGCCCCTTTGTTTGGGTTGACAGTTGTTTGCCTAATTATTGCAATTCTAGAAGGTCCCTTTCCCTAAGGTGATATTATTCCCATTTGTTCATCGGGATAATTGGATGGTTGGAACTGTTCCAACTGGAGATATCATCACTGCTTTGGAGGATGCACTGCTATCAGGCTTGATTTAAAGCTAAACTTTAATAAGCTCCTCCAAATGTCACAAAATCATTTTCTGATTAAGAGTGTGTAAAGTTTCTGAGCTTCTCTTTGGGAAACCATAGCCTGGGTTAGTGGGCTGCAGTAAGCTCAGTTGGCTGGATGGCTGGTTTGTAATGTAAGGAGAAATCCACAGTGTGGGTTCAATTCCCCACCAGCTGAGGTCATAATGAAGGTCCCTCCTTCCCAACCTCTCCCCCCGTCTGAGGTGTAGAGACCCCCCCCCCCACCACCACCACGCATTGAAGTAGTGGGACTCTGGTTGCTTTATTTTTATTAGATGGATGGTTTCCTCACTTCACTCTTGTAACAAAACATGGTTGAAGGATAGGGAATCCTGACAATAGATTTTTCCAATGGCTCTGTTGTGAAGAAGAGCAGGCAAGTTAATCCTGGCCAATATTTATCCCTTATTGGACATCACACAAAAAAGAATTATCTGGTCAATACCTCATTTGCATTTGTTGGAGGTTGCTGTGCATAAATTGGCTGCCATGTTTCCAATAGATTACAGACGTTAATACAAGTGGTTCATTGATTGTAAGGCATTTTGAGTGATCTAATCATTGCAAAAAGCGCTATGCAAATGCAAATTTATCTCTGTTTTATTAGCAGGGCAGTGTCATAAGCTTTACCTCATGGGCTATCATGGGTGTCATAAGCTTTACCTCATGGGTTTGACTCCCAGTGTGATGACATGTGACAGCACGAATAGAAACCTTGACTAAAGGACAGAAAACAGAGGATGGTGTTGAATGGATGCTTTTTTGAACTCAAGACACAGAAATTGCTGTTTTCAATTTTTTTTAAATCTGAACTCACGTATAAGGTGGTGCAATATCAAAGTTTGCTGATGAAACAAGTACAGGAATTTGGAGTAATCAGAGCAACCTGGATATTATTGAATGTGAAGAAGGCTTGAGGGGCTGAGTGGCCTCCTCCTGTTCCTAATTTGTATGTTTGCATATGTGTCTTTGTGAGAATGGAGTAATTGTGAACAGGGATACAAATGACTTGCTTAGGACGGACATTCCCTTCATCTCCTCCCCCACTCACCCGTTGTACTCTATGCTACTTTCTCCCCACCCCCACCCTCCTCTAGCTTATCTCTTCACCCTTCAGGCTCTCTGCCTTTATTCCTGATGAAGGGCTTTTGCCCGAAATGTCGATTTTACTGCTCCTTGGATGCTGCCTGAACTGCTGTGCTCTTCCAGCACCACTAATCCAGAAACAGCAGTTAGATGCCAGGTCGAAATTTACAGTGGAGACATGTAATTTCAGCAAAAATAAGGACATCAAAATAACATGAAAATTTCAAAGGAGTGAAAATGACAACTGAAGTTTACACTCACAATGTTTAAAAACTGGGAAGGCAGGTTAGTCAGTGATAGGAGTCAAGTTGCCAAATCCTGCTGTTTCATTAGAAGGTGATAATTGGTGGTGATTTAATCTGAGAGTCATCATACCTCAGGCGAGGGAAGAGATTGAGAAGGAGAGTCCTTCATGGTGACCTCAGCTGGTGATGGGAATTGAATCTAAACTATTGGTATCACACTGCTTTGCATACCACTGTCCAGCCAACTGAGCTAAACCAACCCCCCCATTTTATTAAAAGGTGTACAACCAAACCTTTTGATGCCTCATCTCTGCAAATCACTGATTAGGGTGCAATAGGATATTATATCCAACCTTAGTTGCTTCACTTTAGGAAGGAAGTCAAGGCTATTAAGAGGGTAGGACAGTCATTTTGAAGTATAAAACCAGGGATAGAGGTTGTGAGGAGATAGAGAAACATTGGCCCCTTGCAGGAGAATGGAGAGTTTAAAAGGAGATCATTTGGAACTTTTAAAAATTATGAACCATTTTGTTAATGAGGAGAAGAATTTCAGGGGGACCTCTCCATTGGTTATATCAAGTTAGAATGTGGACAGCGTAACTGCAAACTCCTCATTCAAAACACAAAAGTTAACATTGTTTAATATAGAAGGTTGTTGGTGCTTTTGTAGGATCAGCAGTAGTAGTGCTTGCTTTTGAAAGGTAAGTGAAAAAGAATTTGTGAAGAAACATATTGAATGGTTTGGACAAGCAACATGAAACTTTTACTAAGTTAAAGTCTGTCAAGGGTGTAGGAAGTGTGTGTGATATCCCAAATTGCCTTTTCCTGTGCTGTGTTATGAATCACAGTGGGGTGTGTTTCCCCAAAGGCAAAAATGAGCCCATTGCCTAAGAAAACAACACGCTAATACATCCATATCACACTATGAAGGAGCGGTGCTCCGAAAGCTAGTGTGCTTCCAATTAAACCTGTTGGACTATAACCTGGTGTTGTGTAATTTGTAACTTTGTACACCCCAGTCCAACACCGGCATCTCCAAATCATTAATGCAGTCACTTCAACATCATACTTGCAAACCTGTGTCAATAACAGAGCATCTGCGTGTCTAACATAGAAAGGTGGGAGGATAGTGTTTGTGAGGTTCTGGAGCCTGTCGATGACGGTCTGATTTGTGACTATCACTAAAGAGACTGTTGTGGATCATCTCTTGCTTCTGATAATGCCCCTTGCCCTTATAAAACCACTTCCTTTTCCTGCCATCTAAAATTAGATAAAACGCAAAAGGTTGTAAAGAATCAAGTAGCACACAAGGTAACCGTGTTGCCAATCCCTCACCCTCTTTTCCAAACCCTAGTTATTTCTTTGAAACATCTAAGAACTATCAGAATTTATAATCATTCACGCAAAGAAGTCTGCAAAATGTTTTCCAGACGTTGGGTTACTACAAATCAATGCACAAACCAATCCAAATTGCCTCCGTCATTATAATGAAGAGGTGCACGCTGCACTACATAACGCTTCTGTCTCAGGGAGCAGCTTTACTGCAGGAGCTCAGAGTGAAGGAGACCTAAAATTCATCCACCAGAATGACTGGTAATTTCAACATGTCTGTTGTGCAAACAACACTTGAAGTGTTGAAAAGCAATAGTATAAGATTGACAACACATTAAACAGGACGGACTTTGAAATGTTAACACGTTTCAATCTATTTACTGAGGCATTAGATTAGATTACTTACAGTGTGGAAACAGGCCCTTCGGCCCAACAAATCCCCACCGACCCTCCGAAGAGCAACCCACCCAGACCCATTCTCCTATATTCACCCAACACTACGGGCAATTTAGCATGGCCAATGCACCTAACCTGCACATGTTTGGACTGTGGGAGGAAACCAGAGCACCCGGAGGAAACCCACACAGACACGGGGAGAATGTGCAAACTCCACACAGACAGTTGCCTGAAGTGGGACTTCAACCTGGGTCTCTGGCGCTGTGAGGCAGCAGTGCTAACCACTGTGCCACTGTGCCTCTCAGAAGGCAACTGAGTTCGATGAAAGCGAACGAATTGTGGCATCAAAATATAAACTAAACTGTCCTGCTGGATCTTCTGTTAAATGTGCAATCCAGCATGAAACCCGGACTTTAGAGGAGTCATTGCTTTTATCTGAGGCATTCCTGAGCCAGACAGTAAAATCTCAGCTTGAATCTTCTCTGTAAGCATTGTACAGTGACCCTATCTGGAAAGTGTATTGTCTGTGATGCCCTAGTAGGGGTGTATGCTGTCCAAACCCATAACCAAGTTCATACACAAACAGTGGTCACTTGAACAAGTCATTGGAGGGCATCATTGGCTTTGATTTTAGAAAGGGAGGCATCCAAAAAGTACTAATTCAGCCCTTTGTTCAACCCTTTGTAGGGGGTGCACTCTTGTTAATGCAGGATTCCTCTGTTTGGAAAGTGCATGGCTGGTCTCAGTCTGCAGATCCATATATTGATTCATATTTCATAATCTATTGGAAACCAGAAACTGGCAAGGACAAGAGTAGAAATTGAAGCGGAGGAAAGTATTATTTAATCATTTCTCCACTAAAGCTGTTTTTCTAACTGGAGCCTATTGCATCTTATTTTAAAATATCCTTGAATAATGGAAATGTTCCAGATGGTTGTTTGTGTAGCAGTGCGGAAAACTGATATGAGTTGAAGTTTGCAGTGACTGTAATGTATACATTGAGAATATTGATCATTGCAAGTCATGGCTTATTCCAACAGATCCTTGAACTGAAATAACTTTCATTGATTTGTGTATTCATCATTATTTTCTTCCATTCTCTCCTGAGGGAACTGAGTCAAACTGAGCTTTGGCTCCACTGGCGATGTGTGCCTTTCCCTTGGCTAAGTTGGCATCAGTTTCATATGGGCATTAACTGTGAATGTGAGGTATTGAACTGTTGCTAGGTTTTAACGCCTCAAACAATCCTTGCTGGGCTTTCCTGTTACCCACACATGCCAGCAGGGGCTACTAGGATGGGTCCCAAATTGAGTCCATGGTTAACGGTCGTTCTCTGCTTAGCCTTAAGGGCAATGAATTCAAATGGAGACTTCGCCTATCCCAATGAGATCAACTAAGTCAGCATAGAATTGAACAAGAGACCTCTCTCAGTTCACACAAGGCAATATAATATTAGAGCAAACAAAATAGGAGTCGGAGTAGGCCATTTGGCCCTTTCCTTCTTTTCCACCCTGCAACAAGATCATGGATAATTTCCTCCTTCGTCTTCACCTTCCCACATTATCCACATCCCTTTAAGCCCCTTAGTACTCAAAAACTCTCTTGACTTCCGTCTTAATTATACTCAATGGTGGAGCATCCACAGCTCTCTGGGATAAAGAATTTCAAAGATCTACAACTCTTTGAGTGAAAGACTTCTCCTCAACTCAGTCCTTAAAGGACCGATGGCCCTTGATCCAGTCACTGCAGTGACCCCGTGTTCTAGATTCCCCAGATGGAGAAATATTACACAGGGCCACAGCATTTCCATACTAATGATGAATACACAAATCAATGAAAGTTATTTCAGTTCAAGGATCTGTTGGAATAAGCCATGACTTGCAATAATCAATATTCTCAATGTATACTAACATTCTATAACAAGATGAGTGGTATAACTTTGTTGTCATGGACAGTAACTAGCCTTTCTTCAATTTCACATATCTGTTTCCTGGACAATTTCCAAGCACATAGATGTAGTACAATTCAAAATAGTAAAGGACAGGTTGGGGTAATTTGGACATGAGTGATTAGGTAATGCAAAGATTGAGCTTTAAGAGTTTTTACATCATTGGAGGGGAGGTCTTGCAGCTCAGTGGGTAGAGTCCCTGTATCTGAACCAGAAGCTCCAGGTTTGAGCCTCACTCCAGGATATAATGGCTAAGGAAGGTTTGTCCATTATGTAGGAGAAAATGAGGACTGCAGATGCTGGAGATCAGAGCTGAAAATGTGTTGCTGGAAAAGCGCAGCAGGTCCATTATGTAGTCAAACAGGTTGAGAATCAGCTTGTAAATCCTTCCAAGACATACTAATGGCAAGTGATCAAAGCAAGAGAGATTCCTGACCAGCCATGTAATGGAAAGAAAGTTGGATCCTCTACCATCGCCATCCTTAACTCCAGAGTAAATCAGTCACGTAAAAAGGGCAACAGGCCCGACCCATCCCCTGAGTGTATTGTGCCCCATCAACATAACCAGATTGCAGGGGGAAGCTGTACATGGCAAAGATTGAGTTTAAATCAGAGGCAGTGTGAAACCAGTTTGAGCACTTTTAAGATGCAGGCAAGAGGAACAATATGTCGGATATCATTGTTATGAATGTGGGGAAAAGAAAGAAATTACATTCATGGAGATGTAGGCAGCCCCTGTCCATGATGATCACTGATCATCTGTCTCCCCACCGTTTCTCCACTCTATCTTCATATCTTTTGATATCATTAGAATCCAGAAGTCTACCATTCTCTGCCCTGAATTTGCTCAAATGACTGGAATTCTAAAGATTCACTAAACTTTGCATTAAGAAACTCTGCCTCATTTCAGTCTCAAATGGTTTGCTCCTTACTCTGAGACTCTAAAGCCTGTTTCTAGACTCTTGGCAAAGGGAAGTATCCTTTGTAAGTGACATCTAATTGTTTAACAGGGTGTTCCACTCAGTGGACACAGAACATGGAGGCAAGTGCAATGTGTCAACGCCATGGCCCTCGGAGCAGATTGCCAGCTCGGTCTCAGAAAAGGCAAACATTAAATTAGAGAAAAGACGTTAGAAATAACATAAAGCGAGACCGCTAACCCCAAGCGTTAGACCTTTCGTTAAAATCCATTGCACAAAATCTTTGCTGCAGCTTTACAAGTGGAGCTTAGCACCTGCAAAACAGTCTGTGCAAGGCTGCAGCGTCAACTGCAAGAGGCTGGTGTTCATCTTGAGAGCTTTAGTTCCATTCTCAGAATAACTCAAAGCACAGATCAGCACAAAAGATGTTACCGTAATCCTGGAGATGACCACCTGACAGTTTGGGGACTTTCATCTTTCTGTGATCCAAGGTGAGAATGTATTACGAGTTGAAAATAAATTGTGTACCATGCGTTTGGAAAGTCCGCTCCTTGTGGTTACTAAAATGTCTCGATGCCATTCAGCGCTAGCATGAAGGGATTTCAAAATAGACAAAGCTGACGGGTGGAAAGGTTTAATATCATGTGGCTTTCAACTTCCCGAGCTACAGGTCACTATTATGTGCCTGACCCCTCCCCCGCACCTCCTGCGTAGGCAAGGTGGGTGAACGTGTTTCCTTCCATTCGCTCACTCTTGTTTATTACATAATTGAGGTATTTGGGGCGGACCCAGGTTATATCAGTGCTCCAAGAAAGTACAATTAATAGCTTCCATTGATGTGCTGTGCAGAGCTTAAGGACAAACAGAAATTTGAATGTTAACAAAAAATTTAATCTTAACAGGCCCTGTCACATCAATATGCCCTTCCGAACAAATACTCAAATCTTAGCCCTTCTGCATAGAACAAGGTGGTGCTGCATTGGTTTTCCATCAATAAATCACAAATGTCACCAACGCAGTTTCACGCATTGTACAATGTCACCGTCATCAAAGAGTCTGTGCAGCTCCATTTACAATAAATTTTCCCCCAAATCATTCACTAATGTGCCACAAGATATTTGGCAAAGATTACAAGACAGGTACTTACTTATGTGAACTACATGAAATTCAAGTCACAGAGACAACCATGTCTATCACTTGATGACTCACATTTGGAAAAGGCTTTGAATACCTTTCAAATTAAATAACACACAATTAAAATCCCCCCAGATACCCAGTATGATCGCAGTTCTTACTCTGAGAAAAATACTTCCCAACTGCCAGTTGACACTATCCTGTAACAACATCAGGACTTCTTTCTTTTGTTTATAAAAGGCATTAGTTCTCATGTTGCTATTAATTTCTGTATTTGTCAAGCTCCCTTTTTTAAAATTGTAATTCTCTTTCTCACATTTCGTGCTTTGTTAATTTGAAGAGAGAGAGAAAGAGACAGGTAGCAGAGTTTGCTCATTTGGATCATTCTGTGACATCATCTTTTTAGCACTTTCATCATCTCTCAGCATTCTGACCCTGCCAGGCTTTTAAACAGGATGAGAATAACAGCAAAAATACACAGAGACACAGAAAGACATTTCACTACGGACATCACAAAAAGTAATCAAAGCATGAGGGGAGAAAATGTTGCATTTTTGTTGTTGATTACGAATTAGTCCTTGCCCAGTCTGGCCTACATGTGACTCCAGTCCACAGCAATGCGGTTGACTCCTAACTCCTCCCTGGTCAATTAGTGATGGGCAATAAATGCTGACCTAACCAGCGATATCCATTTCCTGTCAATGAATAATTTTGTCAAAAAGTTAGCTTTGTTAAACCTGTCATGGTTGAGATGTGTTTCACCATTTCTTGAAAGTAAGGAGATAACTTACAAATAAATGGTTCAAAAAGGTGCCTTTGCACAATGAAAGAAGTTGGCTGGTTGTTGAAATCGATGACTGAAAACTCTTTTGTGTAATAATTGATGAGCTTCCATTGTGCTGGAAGGTGCCTGTTCCCAGCCTATCTGAAGGAGTGCTTCCTGAGATAGGCTCCTTTCTCTACATAATTGAATGGAGTTAAAAATCACACCACACCAGGTTATAGTCCAACAGGTTTAATTGGAAGCACTAGCTTTCGGAGCAATGCTCCTTCATCAGGTGGTTGCGGAGGACGCAATTATAAGACACAGAACTTATAGCAAAAGTTTACAATGTGATGTAACTGAAATTATACATTGAAAAACACCTTGATTGTTTGTTGAGTCTTTCATCTGTTCGAATACCATGATAGTTTCGCTTCTTTCATGTGTAAATCACAAAACGTTTTTATATAAAGTTACATTCTCAGGTTAACTGTAACAATTGGTGTAAGCCAGATAATGTTGACAGTGTTAGCCTCCCGTGTTCCCTGTCTATGCCATAATGTTTAGACTGATTCTAATCTAAAAAGTGAGTTCACAAAGTCTTACATGAATTCATGAAGTTTTTGAACAAAGTACAATATAACTCTGCAAGTACAAATTCACCCCACAAAACGTATATGTATATGTGTGCATGTGGATTTTTGTGTGTGTGTGTGTCTGTCTGTCTGTCCGGGGTGGGGAGGGAGCAACAGCTACAATCACCAATTGTCAGAGAACTGTGAAAACTTGCACAATGTTTCAAGCCTGGATAATTGTTGGAAATTAATTTGGACTTAAGTGCAATGGGTGACCAAATTGCACTGATTGTTGTTTGACATTTTCACTAGCTGCTTCAGGCCTGAAATAGTTGTTCCACTCCTGTGTTTAAAATGTAATAGTTCCTTTTATTGGAAGGTTGGTGAAATATACACTGAGGACATTATTACACCCCTCTGTTGTTAGGTCAGGTTTCAAGTTCCACCTTCTCTGGAAGTGTGTTAAAACATGTCCAAACTATTGATTAAAAATATCTATGTGTAGACTTGGAGAGTGTGAGAGTGGAAACGTGTGGTGCTGGAAAAGCACAGCATATCAGGCTGCCTCCGCAGAGCAGGAGAGTTGACATTTTGGCCATAAGCCCTTCAGCAGGAATGTGGAGGGGGAAGGGGGCTGAGAGATAAATAGGAGGGTGACAGGGTGCTGAGGGATAGTAAGTGGGAAGGCGATAGGTAGATGCAGGTGGGGGGGGGGCATGTGTGATTGTGATAGGTCGGTGGGGAGCGTGGAGCAGATAGGTGGGAAGGAAAGTGGACGGGTAGGAGAGGTCAAGTGGGCGTTACCGAGTTGGAGGGTTGGATCTGGGATGAGGTGAGGGAGGCGAGATTTGGAAACTGGTGAAGTCAATGTTGATGCTGTGTGGTTGGAAGAGTTGAGTCTGGGAATATGAGAGTTGTTTTCAGCTATTTTGTTAATGGGGATGCTCTTCCTGCTCAGTTCATCGAAGCAATCACCCCCACCAGCACCCTGCCCCCTCTTCGCCTTAATCTAATTCATTGATGTCCTCCCCACACTTCATGTTCTGTTAGGTGTTCACCTGCCCTTCACCAATCCAATGCCTCTGCCTCCCCATCCTATCCCGTTCAACAAAATATTCACCTTTTTCATCATCCTCAGGGTCTTGGAGCCACCCTTCACCCTTTTGCTCCAGTTTATGGATTAAAGCTTCCTCCATGCACCGTTCTATCCCCTGCTTCCCACCCATGCCAATCTCATAGAAACAGCCTTTTCTACCTGAATTGGCACATTGCAGCTCCCAACCCCCAATTCCCACTTTGCACAATGATCCGGATTGCTGCATGGTTTCACTGGACAGTTACAACACAGGAGGGGGCCATTTTGCCCGTTGTGCCGCTGTTCCTAACCCAGTTATTGTTTTGTAAGAGAAGAGATTCCAGCGTCTTGCCCTCCTTTATATTTTTGTAAGCTTAAACATTCACTCACTCCTTTTCCCTTAAGCATGACCACATTCCTTTTCTCCAATTTCATAAAGCTTGTTATTATTTATTATGGGCAAATAGACTTCCTTCACTTCATATCAAACCTACAGGAATTGTTTTAATCTTCTTCAAGTTCCAACAGTCCCTGCTCGCCTGTCCTCAACATACTGCAATGTTGCAGTGAATCGCAGCGCAAATTGGAGGAACAACACCTCATCTTCAGACTGGGCACTTTACAATCTCCTGGACTTAATATTGAGTTCATCACCTTCACATTGTGAGCTCACTCCCATTCCTTCCCTATTTTTTTCGCTTTACTTGTTGCATTCTCTGTCATCATGTCCTCTCTCCCTTCCCCCACTCCAGTGGGACCACCTTGCAGTCAGACACACTATTATTCTGCCATTCTCGCATTCCAACCAGTTAATCTGCACTATCAGCACCCTTTCTCCCACAGCACTCACCCTGACACTATTGCGTAAACGCTGACCCCTCCACATTACACGTCAGCTCTGATAAAGAATCATCTCAACTCAAAATGTTAGCTTGCTCCCTCTCCTCGGATGCTGCCTGACTCCCTGTGATTTCCAGCATTGTTTGTTTTCAATCTCTGTGTAAAACACGACCTAGAATAAGCAGCATGTGAGGTAGAACCTGATGAATGTGGAATGGGACCATTGTTTTTGAGAAATGGTGATCGTGGCAGCTGATAGAAAATACTCACTGATTCCTACTTACAAAATCGCTGTTGGTTTATCTGATGTGTACACCATTAGCCTCTGTGAGAATCCAGGCTACACAGCAAATAATGTTCCTGGTTGCAAATCAATGGCTTCAGCCATAAGAACAGTGCCTCATGCCCCTCTGCTGTCTCAGGTTGTTGGAGGAGACCCCACAGCATAATTCTGAAGATGGGTCCTCCGTGGGGTCCTAACAGGACTAGACAGGGTAGCCCCAAGAAGGATGTTTCCTCTGACCAGAGAGTTCAGAACCAGGGGTCACAGTCTAACAAAACATGGTAGACCATTTAGTAATGAGATGAGGAGAAACTTCTTCATCCAAATGTGACGATACATGGCTTTAAGAGGTATAGTTTGTCCTTTTTTTTATGAAGTAAGGTTGAGACATATGTACCGAGGATCCTCTCAAAGCCAGCAAAGTAAATAGCTTGTAAGGCCTTGGATTTTATTTTTTAAATTGGAACAATAGAAGCAGCCTGAATGGGTGGGGTCAAGTTCCCACAGAACTAGATGTTTAGTTTTAGCTTTCTGCAGTTGCTGGGGTCTTGAAGCTGGATATGGAAGCTCTTATTCCTCTCTCTGTTACAGCTAAAAGCTGGGGTTCTCGTCCTGCTGCTAGAATTGCATGTGAGGCAATCCATTTTATTGACTTTGCCTTTGCCAAGGGTATGTTTATGGGATGTTAATATGCTGTAATTGTAGTGGTTAATATAGGATGTGGAGGTGCCAGTGCTGGACTGGGGTAGACAAAGTTAAAAATCACACAGCACCAGATTATAGTCCAACAGGTTTATTTGGAAGTACAAGCTTTCGGATCGCTGCTCCTTCATCAGGATAAAGTTAATATATATATATTATTTGTGAAGCATTTTGCAAATTAAGCAAATTCTTTTGTTTTTATTTTGTCTGTATTTTAACTGCAGTGTAAAAATAAAATGTGTTTCGCTTAAAATCAAGTAATTTGACCAATTGAATTGTCTCTGGAGCACAATGCCTTGCATTTACCTTTGAAATAAGAAAAAGTTGGGCTCTGGAGTATTTTCTTAAAACATTTTGAGGGGGTCTGGTGAGCCTGTGGAATTCTCTGCTACAGAAAGTAATTGAGGCCAAACATTGAATGTTTTCAAGAAGGAGTTAGATATAATTCTTTGGACAGAGAAGGATCAATGGCTATGGGGAGAAATGGGGAACGGGAGACTGAGTTGGATATTCAGCCATGATTACATTGACTGGGGAAGTAGGCTCGAAGGGCTGAATGGCCTATTTTGATTGTTTTGATTTGCCTTGGTCAATTTGTCTTCAACCAATATCATTAAAATGGACACTCCATTCATTGTAGTGGTTACTGTGAGAGTTTGCTGTCTAGCAAATTGTCACATGTTCTCCACTTCCAAAGGACATCACTGGTTACAAAAGTGCTATCTAAATGTGAATCCTTTCCTTTACCTTCCTCAGGTCCTTCTTTAAAAAAAATGCTTTTATTCATTAATGGGATGTGGATGTTGCTAATGGGACATTTACTGCCTATCCCCTAACTACATTGCAGTGGGTCTGGAATCACATGTAGGCCAGACCAAGTAATGATGGCAGATTTCTTTCCCCAAATGACATTAGGGATAACTCTGTTCATGTTTAACCAAGCCTCTCCATTTTTCTGCCAAACCTTATGACCAACCTCTTTAGATTCATCTGGGGAAGAGATGAGAGTCATCATTAGAGCTTTTTGTACCAGTGCACAGCTCTGAGCTTATAAACTGAGCCCCATGAGAGAGGAGGTTCAGTCAGATTTGTTGCCTTTTGTCTGAGGAGGAGGATCCATGCCACAAAGCACAAACATCACATGCACACGTTCTCTTCCGACATGTCAAATCCCTTTCACTCCAAATCAGGTGGAATGTCCTGCAACTGCTTTTTATGCCACTAGATGGGGCAGGGCACTTAACGTTACAAGGAAACCACCTCTGGAACAAGGAAAGATTTGAGGATCATGGCCAGAGTACTCCTGCTATGGAAGACACAGTTACTTACAGCAACTAAGCAATGTTACTGGATTAGTAACACAAAGGTCACTATTAAAACTTTAAACTCAGTTTTATTTTTAATTTTGAAATAAAAAACACACTAACGGCATGGTGGCTCAGTGGTTAGCACTGCTGCCTCACAACACCAGGGTCCTGGGTTTGATTCCCGCCTGTCTGCGTGGAGTTTGCACATTCTCCCTGTGTCTGTGTGGGTTTGCTCCAGTTTCCTCCCACAGTCCAAAGCTATGCACGTCAGGTGAATTGGCCATTCTAAATTGCCCACAGGGTTAGGTGTGTTAGTCAGGGGTAAAGATAAGGTAGGGGGTGGGTTTCTCTTCAGTGGCTGTGTGGCCTTGTTGGGCTGAAGGGCCTGCTTCCATGTCTAGTATCAGCAAAAGTGACCCTAAATATTTACATTTTAGAAAAACTTAGTTTGTTTACTAATGTCAATGCGTTGACTATCATTACTTCTTCTTCAGATGATGATGGTGAGCTGCTTTCTTGTGGTCATGGTTTAGGGACATCTGCAGTGCTCTCAGGAAGGGAGTTTCAGGATTTTAACCCAGTGCCAGGGAAGGAGCAGTGATATAGTTCCAAGTCAGGGCTGTGTGTCTTGGAAGGAAATTTGCAGATGGTGGTGTTGCCTTGCATCTGCTGTCCTTGTGTCTTTCCAGGTGGTAGAGATGGGTGAACACAGGAACAGGAATAGGTCATTCACCCTGCCGAGTCGGGTCTGTCGTTTAATACAATCGTGGCTGATCAAACATTTCAATGTCTCTTACCATACTGTCCCCATAACCTTTGACACATTGATCATAAAAAACTTATCAACATCTACATTAAACATACTTTAGACAGACCTTCCGCAACCCTCTGGGAAGAGAATTCCAAAAGTTCACCATACTCCAAGTAGAAATGTTTCTCCTCATCTCGATCATCAGTGTTATCACCTTATTGTTAAATTTTGTATCCTGGTTCTGGATCCCCAACATCTTACCTGCATCTGCTTTATCTATCCCTTTAATTATTTCATATATTTCAATGAGATCCCCTCTCATTCAATACTCTAGGGAATACAGGCCCAATTTTCCCAATTTCTCTTCAAAGACATCCCAGGAACAAGTCAGGGGAACCTTGTTGTTCTTCCTCTATGGGAATAATAACTTTCCTGATATAACAAAACCAAAACTGCACGCAATCTTCCAGGTGCAGTTTAGCCCAAACTTCTATACAATTGAAGCAAGACTATTATGTACTCAAATCCTCTTACAATAAAGGCTAATATCCCATTAGCCTTCCTAATAACTTGCTGCGCCTGAATGTCAGTCTTCAGTGACTTATCAACAAAGGAACCTTTGTATATCTACAATTTCCAACCTCTCACCGTTTAAGAAATACTCTGTATATCTGCTTCTCCTGCCAAAATGGATAATTCCTCCTTAGTTATGAAATAAAAACAGAAATTGCTGGAAAAGCTCAGCAGGTCTGGCAGCATCTGTCGAGAGAATCAAAGCTTGCATTCTGGGTCGAGTGACCCATCCTCAGATCTTAATTATGAATCATTTACAAATTTGGAAATATTACATTTGATCTTCATGTCGAAATCATAGATATATGTATGTACAATATAGCTAGGATCCATGCAATGATCCTTGATGTAACCCACTAGTCACAACTGCCAACCTGAGAATGACCTATTTATTCCTACTGTCTGTATTCTGTCTTAAGCCAACCCCAAATCCATACCAGTAAATTACCTCCTGTCTCACGTGCTTTAATTTTGCTAAACAGCCTCCTTGCAGGGGAGATAGTCTAAAGACTTCTGACAATCCAAATATAGTACATCCACTGATTCCCTTTTCTATTAGCCACTTCCTTCAACACTATGTTGTGGAGAAAATCAGGTCCTGACTTTCATATCTATTAATTTCTTCAGTAAAGCCTTCTCACTAATACTATCTCCTCTAACTTCTCATTCTCCCTAGTCACTTGGATCTCTGATGTTGGGATATTTCTTGTATCTTCCAAAGTAAAAATGGGCTAAAGTAATCATTTAGCTTCTCTGCCATTTTTCTATCCCCTGTTGTAAATTCTCCTGACATTTCTTTTAATAGACCCACATTTGTCTTTAGAAAATGTTTCCCTTTTACATATCTGCAGAAGCTTTTACTGATCAGTTTTATCTTTTTTTTTCTTAGACTACATTCACATTCTACTCTTCTCATCCTTATCAGTTTCTTGGTCCTTTGTTGCCTTCTCCATGCTTCCCACTCCTCACATTTCTGGACACTTCATTAGAATTTTCTTTTAATCTTATGCAATCCTTATCTGCCTTTGTCAACCATAATTTTCTGACTCTTTAGGAGTTTTTGCCCCTTAATGGAATTTATGTTTTCTGTAAAGCCCTGTAATAGTTCTTCAAAGACTATTGCCTCTGCAAAGTCATGTCTTTTAATTTATTTTCTCAATCCAGCTCGACCGACTTATGACTCATGCTTTCAAAATTTCCCTTACTGGGATTTAATACCTTTCCATCTGATTTTCGCTTTATGATACTGGCTCCAGGTCACTCAGGCACTGTATCTTTAAGGCGAAAGTGAGGACTGCAGATGCTGGAGATCAGAGTCAAGATTAGCGTGGTGCTGGAAAAGCACAGCAGGTCAGACAGCATCCGAAGAGCAGGAAAATCAACATTTCGGGTAGGAGCCCTTTATCAGGAAGGGCTCCTGCCCAAAACGGCAATTTTCCTGCTCCTCGGACGCTCCTGACCTGCTGTGTTTTTCCAGCACCACTCTAATCTTGACACTATCTTTAAGACAATTACAAGGCATCACAGCATGTGATGTTCCAGAATAAAGGTATCCTCATCATCTTTAGTCATCTCCATCCTACAAGACCAATCCCCAATCTTACTTAACACGGCACTCCCTCATTCTCAACTTGTCCAGAAGAAAAACCATCCTTTCCCACTCCCATTGTCATAACCACTCAGGACGTTATACACTTCAATCAAGTCACTCCCTCACTTGTCTAACTCCAACTCCAATGGAAACAAGCCCAGCTTATCCAACACATCCTCATGTGACTACACACTGATTCCCAGCATCCTCTGAACTGTCTCCCACACATGCACAGACTTCCTTAAATTAAGAGGCCAGTATTCAAGATGTGTTCTCACCAATATTCTGTATAACTGAGATGCAAAATCTCACTATTACATTCAGTTCCTCTCATAATAAAGGATAGCATAAGATCATAAGCTATAGGAGCAGAATTAATAAATTCAACTCATTGAGTCTCCTCCACCATTCGATAGCAGCTGATACATTTCTTAGCCCCATTCTTCTGTCTTTTCCACATAACCCTTGGTCTCCTTTACTAACCAAGAATTTGTCTATTTCTGTCTTAAGTACACTCAATAATTTGGCCTCCTCAGCTTTCTATGGCAATAAATTCCACAGATTGCCATTCCCGTCTGAAGAAATTCCTAAATAAAACCGAAAGAACAGCGGATGCTGGAAATCAGAAACAAAAACTGAGATTGCTGGAGAAGCTCAGCAGGTCTGAGCTTCTCCAGCTTGACTCCCTCGTCAGGTCCACACCCCCCACCAACCCAACCTCCACTCCCGGCACCTTCCCCTGCAACCGCAGGAGGAGCAAGTCTTGCGCCCACACCTCCCCCCTCACCTCCCTCCAAGGCCCCAAAGGAAACTTCCATATCCGCCACAGATTCACCTGCACCTCCACACACATCATCTATTGCATCCTCTGCACCCGATGTGGCCTCCTCTATATTGGGGAGACAGGCCGGCTACTTGCGGAGCGCTTCAGAGAACACCTCTGGGACACCCGGACCAACCAACCCAACCACCCTGGGGCTCAACATTTCAATTCCCCCTCCCACTCCACCAAGGATATGCAGGTCTTTGGACTCCTCCATCGCCAGACCACAACAAAACGACGGTTGGAGGAAGAGCGCCTCATCTTCCGCCTAAGAACCCTCCAACCACAAGGGATGAACTCGGATTTCACCAGTTTCCTCATTTTCCCTCCCCCCACCTTGTCTCAGTCTAATCCATCGAATTCAGCACCGCCTTCCTAACCTGCAATCTTCTTCCCGACCTCTCCGCCCCCACCCCAGTCTGACCTTTCACCCTCACCTTGACCTCTTTCCACCTATCACATTTCCGACGCCCCTCCCCCAAGTCCCTCCTCCCTACCTTTTATCTTAGCCTGCTGGACAAACTTTCCTCATTCCTGAAGAAGGGCTTATGCCCGAAACGTCGATACTCCTGTTCCCTGGATGCTGCCTGACCTGCTGCGCTTTTCCAGCAACACATTTTCAGCTCTGTGGAGAGAAATCAAAGTTAGTGTTAAGGGTTCAGTGACACTTTCTCAGAGCGTCCTCCTCATCTCAAAAATTCCTCCTCATACATTTTTCTCCTCATTTTTCATGAAGGAATTCCTCCTCTTCTCAGTTCTAAAAGTTGTCCCTACATTTTCATAAGCCTTCTTGATTACATGTTGTATGTGCATGCCAATCCTTTGTGATTCATGCATGAGAGCACCTAAATCCCTTTGTAGCTCAGAATTGTGCTGTCGGTCTCCATTTAAATTTTAGTCTGTGTTTTACTACATATGTATTAGATTAGATTCCCTACAGTGTGGAAACAGCCCAACAAGTCCACACTGACTCTCCGAAGAGTAACCCACCCAGACCCATTTCCCTCTGACTAATATACCTAACACAATGGGCAATTTAGCACAGTCATTTCACCTGACCTGCACACCTTTGGACTGTGGGAGGAAACTGGAGCACCCAGAAGAAACCCACGCAGACACAGGGAGAATGTGCAAACTTCACACTGACAGTCGCCCGAGGCTGGAATCGAACCACTGTGCTGCACATGAATTGGAACCAGGAGTAGGCCTTTCAGCCCTCACGCTGCTCTTCCATTCAATAAGATCACGCTTAACCTCAAATCCACATTCCCACCTACCCTGATAACCTTTCACCTCCTTGCTTAACAAGAATCTATCTGCTTCCACCTTAAAAATATTCAAGGCCTCTGTTTCTAGTACATTTTGAGGAAGGACGTTCCAAAGACTCATGACCCTCAGAGAGACAGAGAAAGAAATCACCTAATCTCTGTTTTAAATGGTGAATTTTAAATAGTGACCCCTAGTTCTAGATTCTCCAATATCTGGAAACATCCTTTGCACATTTACCCCTGTCGAGACCCTCCCCTCAAGATCTGATAGGTTTCAATCAAGTCAGCTTTGTTTTCTTCTAAATTCTAGTAGATTCACGTTCATTAGATATAGGGGCAGAATTAGGCCATTCGGCCCATCGAGTCTGCTCTGCCATTCATTTGTGGCTGTTATGCTCCTCAACCCCATTTTTCTGTCTTCTCCCCATATCCCTTCAAAAAATCTATCTGACTCCTCCTTAAATTTACTCACTGTCCCAGCATCCTCCACACTTTGGGGTAGGGAATTCCACAGATTCACAACCCTTTGGGAGAAGTAGTTTCTCAACCCTGTTTTAAATTTGCTGCCCCTTATCCTAAGACTATGACCTGTCCTCCTAGAATGCCCCATAAGAGGAAACATGATACAAGCCTTGCTTGTCTAACCTTTCCTCATTAAAGAATCCTCTCATTCCAGATGTTAATCTGCTAAATCTTCCCTGAATAGCTTCCAACAGTTCTATCTTCCTGACATACAATGAACAATATCATGCACCATACTCTAGATGTGGTCTCACCAATGTCCTGTATATCTGAAGCATATCTCCCTGCTTTTATATTTAGTTCCTCTCACATTAAATGGTAATGTTCTATGAACCTTCCTAACTACTTGCTGTAGCTGCAGACTAACCATTTGTTATTCATACATTAGGACACCTAGATCCCTCTACATCTCAGAACTCTGCAATCATCCTGCCAAAGTGACATTTTCCACATTATCCGACAGATCTTTACTCATTCACTCAACCTATCCTATATCTGTCTGCAATTGCTTTAATTCATTCACTGAATTATTAAAATAACTTATTTAATCAGCTTTTACCATTTTGTTCCAAAGATTTCCAATCTTTGATTGTATGGTGCACACTAGCTAAAGCAAGTTTTGCACGACATTTACTTGGCTGTCTATTCCTTTTATTTTCTTACATTTATGTAACCTTGTCTCAATTGCCCTGTATGTGGCAATAACATAGTTCAAACCTCACTGTGAACCTGAGTACTGAGGGATAGCTTACAGCCGGAAATGGTCTTAAAGGTGCTTCAAACAAGGTGCTTTTCTGTGATTGATGAGGGAGTTCCTTTTGTTTCTCTTTGTGGGATTTCTAGGTGCCCATCTTCGAACCTCATGCACCTCGTTAAAACTTAAATTCATGTTGCCTTTCATTTGTAAACATCGCATATGTTTGAATATTTTCTGCTTTACCCAGAAAGAAAAACTTGCATTATATTGCATTTTTCTTGATCACTTTGGAGAGATATGGGCCGGCTGCTGGCAGCTGGGACTAGATTGGGTTGAGACATCTGGTCGGCATGGATAAGTTGAACCGAAGGGTCTGTTTCCGTGCAGTACATCTCTTTGACTCTATAACTCTATGACTAGATATCTCAGAATGCCTCGGCCAGTGAAGCGTTGTTGTCATGTAGAAAACACAGCAAAGAATTTGGGTTTAGTAAGCTTCCACAAACACAATGTGACCAGAGCTGGATAACCTGTTTATTGTGATACTGATTGATCAATGACTCTGTTTGATCAGGACACTGAGGTTCATTCCCTTGCTCTTCTTCAAAATAGTGCCATTAGATCTTTCACATCTCCCTTTAAAAAGATGGTACCTCTGGCAGTGCAGTAGATTAGATTAGATTAGATTACTTACAGTGTGGAAACAGGCCCTTCGGCCCAACAAGTCCACACCGACCCGCCGAAGCGTAACCCACCCATACCCCTACATTTACCCCTTTACCTAACACTACGGGCAATTTAGCATGGCCAATTCACCTGACTTGCACATCTTTGGACTGTGGGAGGAAACCGGAGCCCCCGGAGGAAACCCACGCAGACACGGGGAGAACGTGCAAACTCCACACAGTCAGTTGCCTGAGTCGGGAATTGAACCCGGGTCTCTGGCGCTGCGAGGCAGCAGTGCTAACCACTGTGCCACCGTGCCGCCCATGTGCCACCGTGCCGCCCATAGTACTTGCTCAATAGTGCATTTTTGAACTCAGGCCATGGAGTGGAACTTGAACTCCGAACCTTATGATTCCAACAGAGACATTGCACTTTTTATTCGAATATGTGAAGTGGGTGTCACTGGCTGGGCCAGCATTTATTGCCTATACCTAACTGCCCTTGAGAAGGTGGTGGTGGGATGTCTTCTCAAACCACTACAGTTCTTTGGGGCTCCCACAGTGCTGTTAGGAAAGAAATTCTAGGATTATGATCCAGTGATAATGGAGGAAGAATGATATAGTTCCAATTCAGGATAGTCAATGACTTGGAGGAGCACCTACAGTGGTGGTGTTCCCAGGAATCCACTGCCCTAGATGGTAGAGATCACAGGTTTGGAAGGTGCTGTCAAAAGAATCTTGGTGAGTCACTGCAGTGTATCTTGAATGTAGCACTCACTGCAATTACTGTGGAGAAAGGAATAAATGTTAAAGATTGTGGACACAGAGCCAATCAGATTTCTCCTGGATGGTGTCACGCTTTTTGAGTGTTGTTGAAGTTGCACTTATCTAGACAAGTGGGAATATTCCATCACAGTTCTGACTTGTATCTTGTAGATGGTGGATAGGCTCTAGGGAGGCAGGAGGTGAATTATTCACTGTAGGATCCCTAACCTTTGGCCTGTTGGTGTAGCCACAGCATGTATGCTGGTCTAGTTCAGTTTCTGGTCAATTGTAAAGCCTGGATGCTAATAGCAGGAGATTTAATGATGAATGTCAATAGATGAGGAGCAGATTTTCTTGTTGAAAATGGTCATGGCCGACAGGAAAATGAAGCATTTGTGCTGAAGCGAGACCATATCAAACTCCTGCTACCAGAAATTTCAACAGGACAAACTGGGAAACAAGAAAGGTGAGACAAATAGGACTGTAATAAAAACTCTGCGGTGCTGGAAATCTGAACCAAAAACAGAAATTGCTGGAGAAACTCATCTGTGAGGATGATGCCAAACCTGCTGAGCTCCACCAACAATTCCTGTTTTTGTTAGACATGGCACGTCTTTCCAAGACTTTTGAACTCCTCTTGCATTGTAAAACAAACATTACCATTCTCTACTTGTGTACCTGGAGATAGGATGCTGTTTAATCACAGGAGACATCATAACAGACAACAGATCACAGCTCATATTTTCTAGCTCAGTGTCAGATCATGTTGTACCCACTGAGCCATTAACACAGTAAGATTATTTTCATTGTAATGAAGTGTAAAGGTAAAAAAGGCAGTGTTGCCATTGTCCTATCAGACTATAGAGCTGCTCTCTCATTGGAGAGACACAACTGATGGTGGTTTAACCTGAGGGTCACCATGCCTCAGACGAGGGGAGAGATTGAGAAGGAAAGTCCTTCATGGTCCCTGCAGCCAATGATGGGAATTGAACTCATGCTGTTGGCATTCCTCTGCCAACTGATTTAACCGACCCACAAAAATGCAGTATGGAGTATCTGTTATCAATGATGAGTATCTGTTATCAATCAATCACTCATGAGGCATACCTCGGAAATTGTTGCTTTGTGATATCATGCAGGTTATTGAACTCAAAATCATTCCAACCTCTTGGAGGAAATATTATGCATAAAGTTGTTTTCAAAATTAGTTTTGCTTCATATTTCCTCCTGTCTAAGGTCAGAGCACTATCTCTCTCCTGAAATGGTTTCTGCTAATTATCAGTTATTGTGGTGTATGATTGATGAAGATTTGTCGCATGATAACTCACTATCTATTTCTAGGAAATTCTGTGACCAATAAATATGATGATGTGGTTCACAAGTTATAACCGGATTGATTGTACAGTGAGTTTGTAATGTCAACATAATCTCGTTCTGGTGAAAATTGCAAACTCTTTCGTTTTATTTTTCTGAGATGGTAGCATTCGAAAGGTTAATAAAACCCACAGCAACCCTTTATTTTAAAATGGGTTTGTTTTAATTGGCTCCCCCTATTTTTCCCTCCACAGGTTTCCCCTGAAGGTACTGGAAACAATTTGATTTTACCTGAAATTAAACAAAATCCTGCAGATATTGGAAAATTTAAATTAAAACAGGCATTACTGGAAATACTCAGCATGTCAGGCAGCATTGGGACAGGGAGAACCATGGTTAATGTTTCATGTGAAATGTCATCAGGTTTTGCCAGTTTTGGCTTAGATTGTCCTAGGAACTACATAGAGCAGTGATCATACCAGTTATGGGGATCAGGAGCTATAACAATGGCTGATCATTACCTCCCTAACTGCCGGCTCAGATACCTCTAATCAGCACAAATTGCACAAACGAGAAACTGAATATTTTGTGTATCAGTGCAGCGACACACTGCTTTTGCCAACTGACTCATTGGGGATATTTTCGTTCAAAATAACAACCTGTTTAAGTGTAGTGTGGACAACCAGAGTAGCCTAGTTTGGTGGTGGTATGTTACAGATCACTTAGAGAATCCAAGCTGCCATGGCAACACAGGTGTTCACATGCATGCTGTTGTGTGGAGGTTTGAATTGTGACGATAGATGCTCCAATGTTCCTTCTTTCACGTAACTGCTCAAGATTCTCTCTCATTTTTATCATGAGCCGTGAGTGTGTGTGTTGAAAGGATTGCACATTGATGTTCAACTAATTTCATCATGTTATGAACATATCTTCCATGTCCACCAAGTGCTGTGGTGGAGCTCAAACCCAGAGATTCGGGCTTATTGCCTGAGAAGGTACGTACTGTGCAACAAGCACTAGTCTATTCTCCCAGCATACTGAATGGAATATATATTTTACCGTTACAATATGGACAATCACCAGCTATGCAAGAAGGTCAAACACTGAGCTTCACAGTTAACATACAGGGAGCAGAATGAAACAGTAAAACTTCTGAGAGAGCATAGGTGACATGAGAGGCTCTTCATTGTCATTACAAGATCACATTCCTAAATTGTTGCTACTTTACATTTGTCAACTGTCTGATTGATCTAAACTGTAATTGCAGATATATCCACAAATATTCACTCCCTCCACCACAGAAGAAGCAGTATTTACCTTCGACAAGATCGATTGCAACAACTCACCGAAGAACCTTAGACAGCACTTTCCAAATCCATGACCATTACCATCTAGAAGAGCAAGGTCAGCAGATACACAGAAACCATTGTCAAAGTAAATTAGGCTGTGAGGGTTAAATAAGGTAAACACAAAGATCAGACTTCAATTAATGAACATTGTACTCAATGAACCTTTTGCATCCTATAGGATAGCGTCATCAGGAATCTAAATTACTGCTGTCAGAACACTTGAGAGAGGTGGTGGAAGATGTTTTGAGACAGGGAGGTGGCAGACCCTGATAAATAATGAGGGCATAAATAATGCCAAACTAAATGATCCTTAACAATGTGAAAGAGAACTGACAACATTAGCCAATGACCTAAAATTGACATCTGTTTAGTTTTTGGGATTTTTTAAAGAAACAGAATTCAAATTTGGATAATGAGATGCCCATGTGGCAAAAATCTGAATGAAATTACTGCCTTTTTCTGTATCCCCAGAGTTACTCTAGTTAGCCCTCCATAAGTATGTTTGAGTAACTGATCAAAACACTATCTCAAGACTCCAGTTGTAGATTGTTAGAAGAAACCACACCAAAAATATCTACAGGTTCCACTTCAGGCTATTGAACTACCCTGGCTTTGAAATACATTGGCGTTGCTTTAGTGTTGCTGGATTAAAATCCCATAATTCCTTCCCTGACAGTATTGTGAGTGCACATACATCCAATGCAAAATCAAAAATCACACTAAACCCGGTTATAGTCTAACAGCTTTATTTGAAACCACAAGTTTTCAGAGTGCCCGCTTCTTCTTCAGGTAGCTAGTGAGAGAGAGTGCATCAGACACAGAATTTATTAAGTAAAAGATCAAAGAATCATACAACTTATGTGAATGTATTGCACAAACCCAGATGGCTATTAAGTCTTTAATCGGTTAGAATGGAGGTGCAGTTTTCAATTGATTAATATGTAAATCCCAGAATTTCTGTCAAGTCACTGCCCTGAGATAACTTCAGGTTTTATCAGAATAAAGATGAAGCTCTGGTCAGGCAATGTATTTTAGGTGTGAGGCAAAGTCTCAAGTCTGTTTGTATCTGTGAGGCTGATTTTATTTGCAAAGTAGGAATTTATAAAATGCCACATTGACTGACAGTCTACAGATCGTGTGCTTTTTGAACAAAATGATTGCAGTGGTTCAAGAAGGCAGCTCACCACCACCTCCTCAAGGACAGCTCAGAACGGACAAGACAGGCTGGCCAGCTGCCAAGCCCATATCCCATGGATGAATAATAAAACAAATTGCAAGCTAGGGATACTGTGAGCATCCACGTAGCCACAGAGTGAGTGAGCTCAACAAGGGAGTAGCCCAGAGATAGAAATTGCTCTCATATGTGAGTGCCTGTCCCTGCAGCAGAATGGCTAGGAAGCAGCATTGGTGCTGGTGTGCTGCAAGGTGCAACATTGAAGTGGGTTACTGTGTTCTACATGAGTCAGAGATTTACCATGATGATGCAGAGAGGCTGTTGTGTGTTTGATGTTAACCTCCATGGATGGCTGGTCACTGCCCAGAGAGTTTGTGCTGAGACGCTGGGAACTGCTGGCCAAGACAGAGGCCTAGAGGAGCAAGCAATGAGCTGGACCTTCCAGGGACTGACTCTGACTTTCAAATCAGGGATTGTCCCTGTCTCTTCACCACAGGGGAGAGCCACAAACTGAGTGCAAATGAGGCAAGGATAGATAATAATGAGATGTTAATACCCACAAAATGGCCTCTTGCCATTCACTAGTGACATTCTCATCCCATTGTTCAAATCTTCGGGGTAAAATTGGACCTTTCTTTTGAAACTGAGCATCTAATTTTTCCAGGAGTAAGTGAGGACTACAGATGCTGGAAATCAGAGTCAAAAAATGTAGCGTTGGCAAAGCACAGCTGGTCAGGCAGCATCCAAGGAGGAGGAGAGTCGACGTTTCAGGCATAAGCTCTTCATCATCCCAGTGAAGGTCTCATGCCCAAAATATGGACTCTCCTGTACCTTGCATGCAGCCTGACCTGCTGTGCTTTGCCAGCGCCACTCTTTGACTCTAATTTTTCGAACTAACTCACCATTGTCTTCATCGCGCAGGTGCTGGGAGAATTAAAATCCATCTGCATTTCTAAAATAATAAGAAAACTGGTTCTAGCCTTCAGCTATGTTTATACTGATGTTTTAAATTCAATGACTATAAAAAAACTAAGAATTAGTATTTTCCAGCTGAAACAAAATATTCCTTTACTGTCTTTCCAGAGTGTCACTCCTCACTTGGGGCAGCCCCTTGGCAAACCAGCCCTGCCTTCCTTGGAGTTGTTAAACATTTGATCAAAGTAAGCAAATATTCTCCTAATTTACCTGTCTGTTTGGACCCAGGTGAACAGAAATCAGGTGGGTGCAACCTCTTGTGAAAAACAAAATTAGCGAGGTGTACCAAGTCACGTAACCTACATGGTTTCCAATGGGTAGTTTCCCTGGCTTGCATGTTCCTGGGAACAGGGGGGAGTGTTTGCTTGGGGCTCCCCCAGCACTCCCACATGGTGCGGAAGTGACTTGCGTCTCCACAAGTACCTTCCACAGCCGAGACTTGAGAATTGCTACCCGGAGAATTTGAGATCACAACCGGGTCGCTTATGCTTTAGCGGCAACATTCGCTATAACCACTGACATAATTTCTAAAAGTCCTGAGAGAAGGAAGCTACATCTTATACGTCACTTCAACAGGAATTGTCCTGAGAGTAAAAAATGGTATTTGTCTACAATTAGCCAAAGTGATCTCTCTATGTTGTCAAAGTGCTCAGGAAATACTTATACTGTTGAATATGCTTATAGACATGCTTTAAAATACAGAGAAACAGTTCTTAACATCCCACCAGCTTTAACAAGTCCTCTACCCGAGACTGTCATTTTGGAACATGAGTAAATTCTAGAATGCTTGAATGACACCGCAGAACCCACAACTTTTCTCTGTCGCACTGAAGCTTTCGAAAATATGTTTAACAATTGAATCTGAGTAACTATATCCCTAGAGTCGCATCTATTCCCTCCTTTCCAATGAGGAGCTAGTGATTTCAATCATGACGACTAGTATTAGCTGGGCCCATAAGTTTTATTCTGTCATGGAATGTGGTTTGTGCTGGCAAGGCGCATGTTGTTTGTCTAATTGCCTTCTTGAACTGCTACACTCCACTTAGGTGAGGTGGTAGCCATAATGTAGAGGTGCCAATTTTGGACTGAGGTGGACAAATTCAGAATTCACATAACACTAAGTGATAATGCGTCAGATTTATTTGAAATTACAAGCTTCCAGACTATCACTCTTTCCTGAGGTGTCCTCACCTGATGAAGGAGCAGTGGTCTGAAAGCTTGTGATTTCAAATAAACCTGTTGAAATATAGCCTGGTGTTGTGTGACTTCTGATTTAGGTGAGGTGAAGTAAGGTTACAGATTGTAACCAAGTATAAAATGTCTTTAGGAAAGCAACAAAGAACCTGGGGTGTGGGGAGGGTGTTGGAAAATTCATGACTTGCAAATTTTAACAAAGCAATGTGAGAAATGAATGAGCAGAAAGAACTGACAAACTGTCCACTGATGTTTAGTTCCTTGCTAGCTCCTCATTTTTATACAATCTATTCAACCCAATGAACCCTTAAATAATATATTCATTGCTTGTTCACTCAATCAATGAGGTATCAGGTATTCTTTAAGAAATTAGATCATTTCAGATTATTTTTCTATCCCTTTTCAAATCATCCATATGTATATACAGGTATAGAACAAAAAAAACTACAAAATGAAAACATATTCCATTCATTTACCTTATGAGTTAAATATCTATGTATCCTTTTTTTCCAGTTTATTTATCAGTTTCTTAGAGCTTGCTCACTTTTTGTAAAACAATCAGATAGCTGCTAAGTTACAAATCACACAACACCAGGTTATAGTCCAACAGGTTTAATTGGAAGCACTAGCTTTTGGAGCACAACTCCTTCATCAGGTGGTTGTGGACTGCTAGCTATTCCGAAAGGCCTCTTGCCCGAAACGTCGATTCTCCTGCTCCTTGGATGCTGCCTGACTGCTGTGCTTTTCCAGCGCCACTCTCTCAAGCTGCTGCTATCTACCCATTTCAATTGTCCATTCTCCTACAATTTTTTTTTAAAAATGCAATAACAATATTCAGTCTTTTCTCATTTCCTCCTTTCTTTGAGTGTGCACTATTCCATTGTGACTTATTATTAATGTAGCATTCGACTGATATTGCTCCTGAAGGAGTCTTTACCATTTCTTCTAAAATTATCACCTGAGCGTTTCTGTCTTTAAGGTGCTATTTACTACTTTTCTCATCCTTTTAGCTTTCCAAGATAAAGAGCAACATTTACCTGTTTTCCACATGAGAAGCATTCGAGAACTCATCCCAGAGACTATTTATACATAAAACATAAATGCCTTATTGTGACTGATTCACTTTGCAATCATATTCAAACTTTCTGCAGTTGTTTCCTGTGCTCCTGCACCTTAGTGACCTTGAGGACATTGAAATGCACAGGCTGACTCTTGCCCCACAGTTGCGCTGTCCCATTCTGCACATCCCTGAAGCAGGGCGATAGGTGCACAGACTTGTTCTCGTGTCACTTCTCAAAGTAGTTGTACTTCCTGATCTAATGCAAGTCGTCTCTGCGAGTAACAATGGTCTGCTGCATCTTCACCTTTGTCACAACACCTGTTGGGATTCGAGCACAGACTGACACAATTCTGATGAATGAGCACTTCTTGTTGATGTCGATGCCATCAGTGGTTTCACAACAGTTTCTACCTGACTGCTGTTAGAATACTAAATGGACTCACAAACTCTTAACATTTGCCTGTACATGTGTTTTTGCTTTTGCCACTGTTTACCTATTATTTACTATCTATGCTACTTAACCCTGTGAGCTGCCTGTATTGCTCGCAAGACAAAGCTTTTCACTGTGCCTCGGTACACGTGACAATAAATTCAATTCAATTCAATTTCATGCCTTTCGTGAAACCCAGGCCTGCATTACTGTATGAGCAAGGGAGCTTCTCCTTGCTTCCTTCTGCCACAGGTGCTTGCTTCTTGCTCTGGAAGGTGTTGGCTGGTTTTGATAAGGTCTCCCAGTTTAGTTATCCACCATTGTCCTGGAATTGCCTCTGTAACAGCATTGTAGCTCTACCTACAGCACATGGACTGCATCAGTTCAAGAAGACAGCTGCCCACCACTTTCTCAAGTGCAACTATGGATAGGCAATAAATGCGGGCCAGCCAGCAATGCCCACATCCCATGGATAAATACAAAACAAGATTTCTGGAAGAATTATAATTAATACAAGTGTCATGTTCCTCACATCTCCCAACAATGGAAATTTCAAAACACAGTGCTCCATTGTAAAATTTTTCAATGTTTCATTCACCCAAATATTATCTTCCACTTTGGGATTTTTCATAATTATACTTTGGAGAGAGAGTGGAGTCAACAGCTTGTTAAACAACATGAAAGCGTGAAGACACCAGTTTCATAAAGAGAAGGGTGGATTTACATGAGAAGGGCAGAGGTGGCAGGGAATAAAAACTGGTGACACGGAGCTCCTTCAGAGCTGAAGTGTGATATCACAGGAAAACAGGAAGATGATTGGTGGGTAGTTCTTCTTTATCTTTTTGATTGGCCCAGAGGTTTGAATTAGGAGACATTAATGTAGCTGTAGAGTCAGTTAAGAAACTTATTTCTAAAATATTTAACATCCAAATTAATTAATTAAGAATAGAGTAGAGATAATGTGTTGCAGTATGTGGGTGATCCATTGTGACCACACCTGCAGCAAATAGTGGCTGCTTAAGAAATTTTGAAGCAGTGTTGATATGTGGAGTCTGAGCTACAGACACTTCTGCACAAAGGGGAGGAGGAGACTGACTTGAAGTCTATGGTTCTTGAGGCAGTCCTTCAGATTAATTATATCAAATTTGGTCCGTGGTGAGCAACAGAAAGATGTGGCTGTGTGTGAGGCAGGTACAGGAATCTAGAATTTAGCTTTGGAGGAGCCTCAGCCAGTATCTTTATCCAACAGGTGATAGGAGCAGAAGTACTGTAGATCATTTGGTCCCTGGAGCCTGGTCATGGCCTCAACTTTCCATATCCCCAGATTCCCAGTTAAAGCAAATATCTTAAAAATATTCAAAGATGATCTATTCACATTCCTCTGGGGTGGAGACTTCCAAAAACTACAACCCTCAGTGAAGTTAAAAATCACACAACTCCAGATTAGAGTCCAACACTAGCTATTTGGAAACACTAGCTAGTACTTCTGACTAAACCTGTTGGACTCTAACCTGGTGCTGTGTGATTTTTAACTTTGTCCACCTCAGTCCAGCACTGGCACTTCCAAGTCATGGCCTCTGAGTGAAGAAATTGTTTGTTATCTTAGTCCTAAGTGATCACTCCCTTATTGTGAAACTAAAACCCCCTTCCTGCATCTTGTAGACTCCCTTGCCCAAAGGAAGCAGCCTGGCAGTGTCTAACCTGTCAAATCCCTTCAAAACTTGCCAATATTTTAATAAGATCACCCTTCATTCCTCTAAACATCATAAAGTGCAAGTCAGTTTCCAAAGGAGCTGAACACTTCCTCTTCCAATTCTTTTTCCTTGGCTGATTGGATCAGAGGTTTCTGAAATTGATTGAGCAGGCAAAATTGAAAATAATGTTTTAATCCTAGGCCCCAAAATGGATTCTGTTGCAATGGAGTGTTGCCATCAAGTACAGGAGTTAGGGGAGAGCAGAAAGTACAGGAGTTAGGGGAAAGCAGAAAGTACAGGACTTAGGGGAGAGCAAAAAGATCTCAATTCTCATTGCTGTTTTCAGCCAGGAAAAAATGCTTGATTTTCATTTTTGACATCTGATGTGAGATTAATTTAGCTGAAAATACAAATCAAAGATGCAAACTCAGTGATATGTCTTTGCTTTTTTTTTCTGCCTTTTCGGTAAATCTAACAAAACAAAATTGACACAGTTATAACAAGTAAACAGGAGATAAATTACTCATTGCTAACTATTCATATGTTTGGTGGATCAAGCCGTCATAGATTTAACTTCCCATCGGTGTGTACAATCAATGTCACCCAGTTGTAACACTAAGTAATGACACCATTACCTGGATTTAGGATAAGGACACTCACTTACTTAGTGTTACAATTGGGTGACATTGATTGTACACATTTAAGAATGTGATAAGATGTAAAGGATGAGACTCAATGGGAATCTGGCTGGTCACTGATGATTAATTAGATGGTATCATGTTCTCCTATTAGCAAGTAGATAAAATTCAGCTTATCAGAAGTTTGAAAGGGTAGAATTAATTTATTAAGGTATAAACAAATATGTATGAAGGCCATCATTCATAATAAATTAGAGTGGAGCCACGTTATATAAACAACATTGCCAGAGACGCTGTGAGTGACTGTAATAATCACATTGAAAGAAAGTTATGGTGGAGGAAGAGCATGGAGGAGAAATGGATCTGTGTGGTGAAAGAAAGCAACTCACTCCCATCTGCACAAGGCCAATTAGGGATGGGCAATACTGCTGACCTAACCAGTGATGCCTACGTTAAAGTCAACAGGAAATTGATAGAACGGAAGATGGAGAATGCAGGAAGATGTCAAGGGACTGGTTAGGTGGGTGGAACAGTGACATGTGGAGTTCAGTCTGGAGGAATATGAGGTAATTGAGAAGGCAAGGTATGAATAGTAAGATACCGAGATGAGGGTCAGAGGGATTCTCACCATATTCACATCTGGCTGGAGAGTGAGTTAAGATGGTCAAAAAGGCACCCAGTGCGCTTCCTGCTCCTCGGATGCTGCCTGAACTGCTGTGCTTTTCCAGCACCACTCTAATCTAGAATCTGGTTTCCAGCATCTGCAGTCCTTGTTTTTACCCAGTGCAGTTGCCTTTACTAACTGAGGCAGAGATGTTGAAACTGTATAAAACACTGGTCAAATCAGAGTGGGAGTGCTGCATGTATTTCAGGTCATTGGATTGCAGCAAAGATGTGTTTAAGCTAAAAGAGAAGTGCAAGGATGTTGTCAGAATTGGAAAATTTCAGTTATGAGGACAAATTGGATCAGGTAGTATTTGTTCAAAAAAGGAATCTATTTAAAAGGTGTAAAATCATAAAGGGTCAAGCTAGAGCGACCAGGAAGTTCTGAATCCCCTTGGTTGATGGTTGATAACCAGGAAGCTTAGATTTGTGGTAACTATGTAGTTCTGTCCTTTCGGGGTTGTTTTTCTCCTGAGAGACAGAGCTAGGTATTGAGAGGGAAGAAACTGGGTGGTACGGCCATTACTTTCCATGCAGTTGCAGAGGTGTCCTGGGTCAGTGAGTAGGCAATGCAGAGGGCATGCAGGGTTAATGTGTTGGCAGTTGGGATGTGTAACATTGATTAAGGGAATATGTTGCAGCGATAGAGTGTAAAGCATGAGTCTTGGTGGGGCACAATAGCTGAGTAAAGGCTGACGTATTGGAAAGAATATGATAACACTTACTCAGGTAGAGTGGGGAAAGTCATTGACCTTCTTCCTCGAGCTCGGCATGCCTCCAGGCATCTGAGACTGTTTTAGCCCAGGTGCCAATCTCAGAACAGGCTGGAACAGCTTGGAGTCGTGACCTCCACTGCTGGTCCTGGGAGAGAAGGGAACACTGTTTTTCTACCATCCCATCCAGTAGGACCTCCTGGTCACTGCCCACACAGCAGGCACCAATTTACCCCTGTCTTCCAAGCTCAGGGCAAATATCAGGCATTGTGCAGGGCAGCTGCAGACTGGCAGTACTTGTCTGGATGCACAATAGACTATTAAAAATGGAGCAGATGCAAGGGATGCCGGGGAACTTTGGGATATCCACAGAGTGGTGAGTTTTTTGTGAATGTCGTGGAATTTTGGGATATCCATGGAGTAGTGAGTTTTTTGTGAATGTCGTGTGGTCAGATGGACCCATACTCAGATGTGAGGAATCCCACAGGGATATGGTAGGTAATTAATGTGATACATCTGGTAAGATAGAATGAGGGAACTCACCAGGCTTCACAATGAAAAAACCCTCCAAAAAAACTAGACATAACTTGGATCCAGCTGAAAAATAATAAGATTCATCCAAATACTTCAGTGCACAGAAATCTGTTGAATGCATCAGATGAAGTGAATCATCAAAATTGGTGAAGTTCATTGGTTCAATTAAAGGACAAGATGGACAAAGTTTTGCAGGAGGCAATTAAGGTTTATCACTAGCAATGAGACTAAGTGTCGCTAATTTAGCTCCTTTTAAATGAAGAAATGAAATCCACATGAACAGAGATGAAGATGAAAAATACCCATTCAACTTTTATCATTTATGTCATTGATGTCAGGATCATAAATATGGTATGGAAAAATAAATCTCAAGAACCTTAGCTCAGTCATAGAATTATCATAGCGCAGAATAGGCCATTCAGCCTGTCATGCCTGTGCTGAGGTGATGTAATAATAATGTTGCTGGACCAGTGATCCACAGGCCCAGGCTAATGTTTAGAAGTCACATGATCAAGTCCCACCATAGCAGCTGGTGGAGTTTTAACTGCATTGATAAATAAATCTAGAATTGAAAATTAGGTTCAGTCATACTGATTGTTTTATTAAGTTGAAGGCATGTACTGTACCTTTAAGAGAGAGTGAATGCTGTCCTGCACTGAGAGCTTACAACAGCAGTCTCAGAATGTACTGGAAAATTGAATATATGTAATATTTGACTATGAAGTAGATACCTGAGTTGGTTGCTGTTTCGACAACAATTAAAATTTAGCCAATCAATTTACATTATGCCCCAGGATACTAAAACCCAATCGCGTTTGAATTTATTGTTTTGCTAATATCGAACCAATGAGAAAATCTGATGTCGAGGATATAAAAAAGGCAGGCATTTTGAAAATCAGACAGAGTAACTGCGATTGAAAGAGACCCAAGATATTGAAACACTCTCTATCAAAGATGCCTTATCATATGAAAAATATTCACAGTAAAAGAAAGAAGAAGACCCAGGGAGATCTTTAGCTGGAATGAAAAAGACACTGAAGGCAACAGCCACTGTTTGGTTTTGAAACTAAGTTGATGTAATTTTAGTAAGTGTTTTATTGGAACAGTACATTGTTATAGGGTTGGAGGCAGGTAATAAGCAGTTAAGAGAAAGGGAGGCTTAGAGTTGTGAATACTTGTTTTTTAATGTTTACTTTTCGACTTAAAGAATAAATTGATTTTATTTTCTTTAGATAGTGGAATTTGGGAGTTCTCTGTCACTCATATTTTAATAGATTATGAGGTGAGGTGAGCTTTTCTGGGTGTTCAGTCCAATTAACAAGGGGTTCACCGACACGTTGTAACAATTGTTATAAAAAACTATCAGGTTAAGTAGTGTCCTTTAGGGAAGGAAGTCTGTCATCCTTGCCACATCTGGACTACAAGTGACTCCAGACCCATAGCACTGTGGCTGTTTCTTAACTGCCCCTGCAATGGTCTAGCAAGCCACTCGGTTTCATGTCAGTCAGGGATAATATCTTGCCAGCCATGTCTATATCCCAACAAGGAAAGAACACCAACTATCCACTCATTCCTCATAGACCTGTGCTTTTTAGGTGCTTAGCCAATTCCCTTTTCAAAGATACAATTGAATCTACCTCAGCCATACTGTTATGACATGGGGTAAACCCTCTCTATTAATTTTAAACCAGCAACCCAGAAAAGTAATCAGTGAAAATTCGAGAGGCCAAGACTATTTAAAGTAAAATTAGCAACTTTATTTCTTGAAGTATAACAGAGAATAATTAACCAACAACTATTTACAACTCCTTCCTCAAATCTATCTTTTACTTTCCCTTCTATAATTCTAGTCATGTAAAACCCCTGATTAAGATTTACCAAAATTCATATTTCAAAACCAGCCAGCGGTCGAATTTTCTCATTGTAGATTTGCTCTCCAGGTCAGTGTTGATGTTTTTCTCTGTACAAACACTTTCTCTCGACAGGTACCTCTCAGAGAGTTCTGACTAGCAACCTACATCTGTTGGTCTTCTGGTGGTTCTCCCTCAAGGGTTCAATTTTTCCCGGTCTAATACTCTAAAGCATCGGATTGTGTCATTCGCTTTTAGTATTGTCAATATACTAAATTCAAACTTGATGGAGTTTGTTATTTTGGAGGGGTATAATTTAAACTGATTGGCCTAAATGAATTAGTCTTTTTCTCAAGGCAGCCAGCTACACTAGCTGCTGAACCAAAAGGTCACATTATATCTTGTTCAGAACATTTGGTGCAGCAAAGTGATTCTTCTAGTTTTTAATTCTATCTTAAAGTACAGTACCCCTTACATCTTCATAACAATGTATTCAGGCAGTGCATTCCAGCTCCTGTCCAGTTGCTGTGTGTAAAATTTATCCTCCCATTGCTGGTGATTCCTGTTCATTCTGCAGCCCACTTCATAATGTGCTGCCTGAGGTAGAGTTTATAAATGTGGAGCAACACACCCTTCAATATAAAAACATTGTCAGTCTGTTCTGCAATTGTTGGGACCTTGGATATTAGGAGAGACCAGAACTGCAGCCATTCCTATTAAATTATCTTTATCTCCTGGCTGACCAATGAGAGCTCCTTGATCTCAATAAATGATTTAGATATGAGCTGCTAGAGCAGTGTTCATCATCGCTTGGTCTTTTTAAACGTTTTCAATTCTTGAGGAACCAACACCATACTGCAAGATAGCATCAACTCTGGCAACACTTGGACATTCCAGATAAATGAAGGAGCAAGTATCTGCTGATATCTCATAATTTCTCCCTCCTGCCACCATCTTATAATGTTGGGTGCCTGAGCTGTCAGCATATAATAATGGTGTGACTGAGAAGCCTTGAGTAGTTGGGCTGACACTAATCCTTCCTGTTGGTATTGGTCGATGTTACTTATACCATGTGGTCACATGATGTCTTAAGCACAGGTTAGACTCAATCATGAAAAACGGTAAATATTTATTACATGGTATCCATTAGAAACTTACACTGACTCTAAAATCAATGATTGTCTCTTGTGAGATATCAGGTTCAACTTAAAATATTTCTGTTAACACATTAACCAACCACAGTTAGCAGTGGTACTGTTCCTACAGCTGAGAAAGGAGACCCAAGTTTAATTACCTTTGTCACTAGCATAAAGTTGAGTTTTGGTATATTTTTACATTTTAATTTTTAAAATTCCGTCAAACCATCAGCAGGCAATCAAAATAGATCATGTCCTCTATTAGCAGGACTATTAATCCTATTGAGCAATTAAACATGATCAGGAATGTGATTAAAATGTGATCCCAGTGGGAAGTTTTGGAAGTGTGATTTTTCGGGGGGGTTTCAGCACTGAGTCACTGAATCCAAAAGGGTAGTGTCTCCATGGCGAATTGTATTTGATCAAACAATACATCATTCTCATTACCACGCCATCACATGTATATTGTCTAGTGATACTTTTGACACTTGATTTGCATCATGTGCTTTAAAAAAAAAACAAGAAAAACACTTCATTAATAATGGTCTTTCCCAAGTCAGAACTAGATGTGATTCTATCCGCCTTTGCTTTCTAAGTTTCACTTTCACTGTAGGTTGCATTGGCCATTCTCTTCTTACTAGCCTGAAAGTACTTGCCAGCCAGATAAGATAAGCTCTGTTCAGCAGAGTAATTGTTTCAGTATGAAAGCTTTAATTTGTTTCTTCAAAGGAGAAGGGTCACTAACATTAAATCTGCTTTCTTTCCACAAATGCTACCAGACATGTTGAGTTTCTCTAGAAATTTGTTTTTGCTTCAGGTCTTTGTTTTATTTATACAATTGTTTTAGTAGTTACATTCAGAGGCTTTGGTATGATGGGTTCTTGTGGAACAGTGGTACTGTTCCTACAGCTGAGAAAGGAGACCCAAGTTTAAATCCCACGTGCTCCAGAGGAGGGTTGTAACATCTCTGGACAGGCTGTTTACAGCATATCTATAAAGGATGGAATCTGGATGGGTATATGAAGGGGAAGGGTTTAGAAGGATATTGGCCAAGTGCTGGTAAATGGGACTAAATTGATTTCGGAATTCCAGTTGGCATGGATGAGTTGGACCAAAAGGTCTGTTTCTGTGCTGTGTATCTCTATGACTCTATAACTACTCCAGAAGGAGTTATCCAGTACGTGCATTATACGCATTATTTCGGATAGCCTCTACCAGTGGTTCAAGTACCAAGGTAAACAGCAGCAGTGACAGGGGACTTCCCTATTGGCTGACTCTCCCCACACCAAAATTGCTCGATTTAACCTCATTTGTGATAACCGCTGCCTTGGGGTCTCTATGTAACACTGCCACCCACCTGGCAAAGGCCCCTCCCAGACCATAATGATCTCGAACATCAAAGAGATACGACCATTCCACCCAATCAAAAGCCTTTTCTGCATCCAGGGAGACCACTAAGCCCAGAATCCTTCTCTGCTGACATATTTGCACTATGTTCAGTACCCGTCTGATATTATTGGAGGAGCTGCGGCCCTTGATAAAACCTGTCTGGTCCTCTTTTATAATAACGGTCAGCACCTTCTCCATTCTCAGAGCCAATACGTTTGATAGAATTTTAAATTCCACATTCAACAATGAGATGGGCCTGTACGATGCGCAATCCTCGGGGTCTTTCCCTTTCTTTAAAATAAGGGAGCTATTAGCCTCCCTAAGAGAGAGCGGAAGACAGTCTTGGCTGTATGAATGACTCTACATTTTCAGCAGTTGTTCAGCTAACATGTGTATGAACTGCTTGTAAAATTCAGTCGCGAACCCATCCGGACCGGATGCCTTACCACCTTGGAGCTGCCTTACCGCCTCCTGCACCTCCTGTAATGTCAGACGTACATTCAAAAGGGAGGCCTGAACTGCATTCAGGTTTTCAAAACAGGATTCCATTCTCATTTCTCCAACCCCACAGCCCTCTGACTGGTATAACTCTGCATAGAATTCCCGAAATCCGGCATTGATCTTCCTCAGTTCACGAGTGACACTGCCAGTTCTCTGCCTGATAGACACAATGGACTGTGGAGCACTTTTCTTCCTAGCCAGATAAGCAAGGTATCTACCTGGCTTATCCCCATATTCAAACAGCCTTTGCACTGCCATCAAGACCCCTCTCTTCACCGCTTGTGTGAGCACTGAGTCCAGAGCAGCCTGGACAGCCATAACCCATTGCAGTTTGACCACGGATGGTCTGGTATGATATGCCGACTCAGCTGCCTTCAGCCAGGCCTCGAGCATCCGCTGCTGCTCTCCTCACTGCCTCCTTCTTGTTGTTGAAATAATCACACCCTTAAAAATGAGATAGCTTTAAATTGTAATAACCCAGGAAACCCAACTGCAAAAGAATATCATTTATTGTTGAAAATCCCAAATAGAACCACCACTTGTGGCATTAATAAGCTAGTTCTAGTCCAGACAGTTCTGCAGACCCAGCACCAAATCTGTTTTATAAAGGGCTTAAGTGAGCAGGCCATTAGTTGTTACCAAGAGAACTGATACTCAACAAGATCCATAAGATTAGTTATCTGTATTGGCCTTCTAGGGGTATCACAACATTCAACAGTAGTTAGATAATCACTATTAGACTCAATTCCAGATTTTTTTTAAACTGACTTCAAATTCCACCATAGGCAATGGTGGTATTTGAACTCTGTCCCCAAAGTACTACCTGATTATCTGGATTAATAGCTATTGACGTCATGGCTGATGTGGTATTAATTGCTAACTTCTATGACAAAATGCTTAATTAACTAAATAAAATACTTCTGTGACATCCTCACATCATAAAATGTGCTGTATAAATGTGAGCATTTGTTCTCAAGTATATTTTAAAACTTGAAAATATTGTAAATTCCTGCTACACAATAACACTACAGCTCATTTCATTTTGCCCTCAATTCAAGTTTAATTTTCCCTCATTGCACAAGAGGTTGTTTTTCTATGGAGATGGGAAACCTGTAAAGTTTAAATTTGGAATCAGACCAACAGCAGTGTGAAGCTAGCTTTGATTCTGTACCACAGTTGGCGGGTGATGAGAGAAATGGCATTTCATCTGATCTATCCCTCAGCTTACGAAGCATCTTTGCAAATGATGGCTCCCAGTTCTCTTATAGGATGTTATTAGTTGCTGAATAATATATTTTTAATGGGTAAAGAAATCAAGAGTTGTAGTGAAAAGGCAGGCAAATGCATTTGAAGATTATTAGATCAGCCATGATCTCATTGAACAGTAGAGCAGACTTGAAGGACTGAATGGTCTACATTTGCTCCTACATCTTTTGGCCCTAATATCAATGATACAAAGGAAATAGCCACACAAGTATTGTGAAAAATATAGGAATTTACTTAGAAAAAGTTATAAAATCATCAATGATACAAAATATATGAAATAAATAGCAATAAAATTATCTCCAATATAAATAAAGAATAGAAATAAATACCTTGGAATGTGTATGTGCAGAACCAAAAATATTGTCTTTTTCAACAATTTAAATGTCACAGTATTCCCAGATCTCTGAATGCCTTATTAAAAAAGATTGAACTTGCATTGGGTTTGGCTGCATCCGCTGCCTTATTCTCTGAAACAACTGTCATTTTTATCTCAACTACAGAGCACAGAGAGGCCAAAGGAAATGGACCAGATTTTCCTTTGCTGACTCACTCAGCACTGGAGTCCAAAACATGACTGGTGAACTCCTTTGATAAGATAAACCCCAAACACTAATCTTTGAGACTTTGAGCTCAAACAAAGCCCTGGGTAAAATCCTGCTTTGGAACTCTTCCTCCATCTCAACTCCACTATGTCAACTGAACTGCTACAATGAAGGTCTCACTGCCAGAACTTTCTGTTCTTGTACTCTCTGTGATCAATCCAGACCTCGGGAATAGGAGCAGGATCATAACAGAGTCAAAGCAGTAGGTGGAACTTATGACTTGTAACAATGAGGAAGTCCAGTTTGAATTGTCTCCCTGCGTCTGACTCTTCAGAGTAGAATCAAAGGTTATTCAACTCTGCAACGGGTCAAAGCATTATTTAATTTCCATTTTTGTCAGTTGACTCAGACTTTCACTAGGGCCAAAGATCATGTTAAATTTCCTTTGCAGGGAGGAGTGGAAGATATTCGGAGATGTTTTCAAGTTTGAAAACTGGACAGCAAGGATTTTAAAAATTACTTTCTATTTCAGATAAAATGGTTTGCTTTTGTTTGAAGGTTTAAGTTACAGGAGAAAGTGAGGACTGTAGATGCTGGAGATTAGAGTTGAGAGTGTAGTGCTGGAAAAGCACAGCAGGTCAGGCAGCATCTGAGGAGCAGGAGAATTGACATTTTAGACATAAGCCCTTCATCAGGAAGGGCTTACACTCCAGGATGTAAGTGTGCAAATCTAAGTTGACACTTACATGGAGAAATCAGTTTTGGTCAGAAGAGCCTCATCTGAATCTGAGATTACCTTTGTACTTTTAATTTTCTGTGACCACAATTTTTACTCTCGCCTGTCAGACTGGCAGTTCTAATCGCTTCCAGCATGCTCCATGCTTCCCTTACTATATCTACACTAGCCTTATGGATTGCTGGGGTTTCAGAAGGTTCCTCACCTCCACTTTCTCAAGGAGATAGGCCAGTGATGCATATACTCCTTCAACGGATAAAAAAAAGTTCATTCTCATCCCACTCAAGCTCTCAAATCTTTTGATTTTCTCATTCCTAGCCCTGCACTTCTTTAAAAGAATACACATCCCAAGTTTCCCCTGAGAGATTTCCTATTGCATAAATATTTGTTGCAGCATTTTCTCTTTGTATAATTTAAAACTAGAAGAAATAAAATTTTCATTTGCATAAATTATAAATAAAATTTAGCATTTTTAAAACAAATACTAACTCCCCTTTCTGATGTAACTAATTTCAAAGTATATATCCTTATTTCTTTATCACACATCAACAAGAGGCTTTTGTATAGTGTGATATACACTTGCCTCATCTGATGTCTGCACTTAAACATATTACATTCTACTTAAAGCAAAACTAAAAACGCGGGAAATATTTTCCATGAGCTTTTTCAGTGTTTTCAGTAAACGCCGCACAGCCACTTGTTCCAGAAAGTCGTTTGCAAAGTTCAGCTCTTGCATTTCAATTCCAGTGGGTGCTGGGGTGACATCTAGAAAGTGCATCTGTTAAGTAAAAATAATTCAGGTCAATTGTTTTCATCTGTCAAAAATTCGCAGTACTCTTGGATCCAGACAGCAGACACCTTCATGTTTAAACAGTGTGATTTTAAACCATAATTAAGGATATTCCTGTTTAAAAAGTAAATTTACAAAATATATAAACCAGAAAGTGAACCTGAAGAATCATATTTGACTCAAAATGTCAACTCTGCTTCTCTCCACAGATCATGTTAAATTTCCTTTGCAGGGAGGAGTGGAAGATATTCGGAGATGTTTTCAAGTTTGAAAACTGGACAGCAAGGATTTTAAAAATTACTTTCTATTTCAGATCTGTTGAGTTTCTTCAGCACTTTCTGTTTTTACCTCAGATGTCCAGTATTCACAATATTTTGCTTTTAGTTTAGAAGTTTAAAATCTATCTTAGTGGAAATCTATTGTAATGCAGAATTTGGGTCCAAACATGAAACTGCTTTGCAGCTGCACAGCCTTAATAAGAAAACTCATGTTTTCTCTATTTTCAAATGGAAAGATTAAATTTTGAATGAAGATTTCCCTCTTTTGGAACTCATGTGATCACTGTGCTATAAATGAATTTGTGGTAGACAGTACTGAACCACATTATAACGGACTTCCACTTATTTCAAATACTATTATGCTTTAAGGAAACATGTAAGATCACATAATTTGATTTTCATAGCACTGATTGAGGGACAAATATTGGCCAGAAAACCTGGGTTAACTCATTGAGTATAAGTTTTGGCTCAATGGATAGTGCTGTCATCCAAGTCAAGCCCATCTTAGGGAACCGAACACCAAAATCTAGGTGGATATTCCATTGCAGGACTGTAGGAGTGCTGCAATGTCAGAAGTGCCATGTACCAAATAGGATGTTAAGCTGAGGCTCAACCAGCCCTCTCAGATAAAAGATTCTCTGGTAGTATTTTGAAGGGAAGCAAGAGAGTTATTCTAGTGTACTAGTAATTCTTTTGCCCCTTAGACTGATATTAATGACGTACATTCTGGTGTATGAAATCACTAAATATGGAGGAATCAGTAAACCAATTGGCACTTCGAATCTGCTTTTCTGTTCAATTCAGTCATGGCTCCATTCATTCCCCATATCCAAGGAAAGACAAAGGATTTGTCTATCTCAGCCTTAACTGCAGGGAAACTCCAAACAACTTCAGAACAGAAATCAGGTTAAGATATATGATTTTGCACTACTGACTCAATCACTTTGGCTGCAGAGTAATATGCTCTCTTTTTCCAATAATGGACATTATATATAAAAAAAACAAAAACAATGAAATGTAACAGTCACAAGGTTACAGGAACATTGCTACAAGTCACGTGACATGCAAAACATTACCAGTCTGAATCACCTGATTAGGAATCATGGGTGTTGTTGGTCAGTTTCCTGTTGAACTTTAAAAGATGCTTCTGAGTATTTTTTGACGATTATGTCAAGTAGGACATGCAATTGTGTATGTGTAGGTGGGTAACACATCCCCGACTTTCAGAATGCCAACAAACTACAATAAGCCTTGGTGTTTATGACAGTGTTTCAACCTGTTGCCACATGTTGCAAAATATGAGGTTTCCGGTTAGTACTATACTATATTTAATGGCTTGTGTAATAGATGGAATAAGTTGGGGTCCTGGAATTAGGTTGATCCAAACAATGGAAATAAAAGGACACACAAAAGAAAAGATACACTCACCAGTTCTTCAATGTTCAGTCTGAGATTGTTGAGATCCAGGCGCAAGTCTTCGACTTTCTGCAGCATTTTCCCCAAGTGATTCCTCTCAATGTGTGCTGTTAAGTAGCTGTGGTACTGTTGCAGCACAGCAGTCAAGTTAAATAGGCACATTTCCTGGGGAAAAGGTTAGCAAGCAGTCATTAATTCTGCATGGAAATGTTTTACAACTCCAATGTTGCAGCTCCCTAATCAGCTGTGTTACTTTATAACCAACTTTACAGCAAGCTAAAGACTGTCTATTATCAGTCTAATTACATTTTAATTAGAAATTACAGTGGTGCATAGATTCTATTAAAAAGCTAATGTAGAGCCACTGATGAGTACAATAGAACTGTAGTTCTATTCTTGGGCTAGTGGAGCTATAATCACAGAGTAACCCAGCACAGAAAGAGGCCCCATTGTATCCATGCTGTAATCTATGGTGTTGAGGAATTTAACTTTACGTACATACACCTAAACTAAAATCTGGAATCAGTAATGGTGCCCGCACAAATCCATCTGGTTCACCAATCTCAGAGTACAGAGATGTAGCAAGTCAGGTTTCAGCTGTGCAAATGGTTAGACCAGGCCATAGAGTACAATGGCCCCCCCCACTGGCCTCAAGAGGATGCACAGGCCAGATTTATTAGAATGATATCTGGCATGGAGAAATTAAACTAACTAGGATTGCAGTTGCTGAAATTTATAAGGACAAGCTTGTTTGAAGTTTAAGATTGCAAAGGGAATGGATTAGATAGATTTGTACAGGTTGGGGAGTCGAGGAACCATAATCTAAACTTAAAATCAAATATTTCAGGAATGAAATTAAGAAATACTTTGACACAAAGAGGTTGGTAGAAGTTTGAAGTGCTCTTCTGAAAATAACAATTGATTGATCAATTATTAAATTATTGTTTAAAACTGAGATGCATGGATTTTTGTTAATCAAGAATATTGAGAGGTCAGGAGTAAAAACAAGCATACAAAATGATCAGCTGTGGTCTCATTGAATAGTGGGCTACTTTAAGAGGATGAAACTCTGTTCTGACATTCAGTGAACAAAATCTGCCATGCTGACCCAATTGAGCCTACACGTGACTCCTGACCGCAGCAAAATGGTGGTCTCTGAATGGCTTGACAAGCTCCTAAGTTACATTTGAGAATGTGGCTCACCACCAACTTCTCAAGTGCAATTGTCAATGGGCGATAAATTCTGCCCTTCCAGTGATGCTTACATCCAGAAAGAATGATTTTTAAAAATTAATTTAGCACATTGTGTCCATGATAGCTATTTGTTAGAAACGTCTGCATTGTTTCAATAAAATGAATACAGATAAATGGTCAGCAAAAGATCCAGGATTTCAGATTTTTCGTTTGCAGTGAAAAAAAGTGAACAAAAATGTGAGCACACTCATCTCCCAGTGTTTTATTTTGCTAAAACTGTAGAACTTCCATTTACATTGATCATCCTGTCTTGTTACATACCTTGTTATATTCAGAAAATATATACCTCAACTGTTTGAAAAGTTACATTGCACCATTTGTACTCTGGAATTTTTAAATGTGAGTGGGTTGAATCAGTTGAACGCAAATCTGATAATAAATGGCCAATTTATTGGCGTGTAACATGGATAACTTGATCTGTCCAACCCTCCACATATAACATTCAAATACTACTCACCAAATGGAATCCAGTCTGGGTACATACGTTGATTTGAACTGACATTAGGTGTTGGGATTCTGCCAACAAGCCCAGTTGATCTTCATACAAATATGGATACTCCGATCTCTATGACAAGACAGAAAAGGCAGGTCAGCTACAAAAATCAACTGTCATTTCTTCCACATTAGGCAAATCCATCTCTTCATCGTTTTTACAGCCAACAAATTTCTGCTTGAGTGTTTCTCTAATTCGATCCTTTTTAAATACAGACAAGTTTCCAGCCTAACTTATAACCAAGGGAACTAGGTGGATGTGATTGAGGAGAGGAGAGAGAATACTGCAGTCAAGTATTTTGTGAGCAGAGCTCTCCTTTCCACTCACTAGAGCTGCCTGGAGTTAGACTCATTCCCCATAAAGCATCAATTAACCCAATGTAGTTAAATTCTTGGTACCATTGTTGTTTCATGTATTCACATTTTAAGGTCCAGCTTCTGTAATCACTTGCGATTTGAATCCACAGGGTTATGTAACTTACAGCATGGTTCCTGCTATCTCAGAGTTTATAATATTGTGTTACCATCTCATGGGTTTTGATGGTTCTGTAGACAAATACAAGATATGTATGAAACTGAGCTTTGGAGACCACAATGGTCTTGGTTTCTCTTGGTGATCTGTAAATGAAGTTTCAGAATAGAAGTGAGATGCTACAACTGCCCCCAGTTTCCGAAGTTGAGAGGAGAGGGAAATCACCCTGGGTTACTCTGCCAACCGCTGCCCATTGCTGTGTGTCACCACTGACTGATACCAACATCAGCTGAGCCTAGATATTTCAAGAAGTTGGACACTGTCCAAGCTTGCACTAGAACGGCCATGTGAATGTACTGTTGGCAGGGTCATGGACAGAAATCAAGAATCTAACTGCTGCTCCTTCTCTGAGCTCCCAGCCTTGCTCTGAACTCAAACAGTTCAGGACTCTCTAGTTATTGGATCCTGATGTACCACCCTGTCCCGAGCACCATATGGGATTTGCCTAAAGGTGATTCCTTAAAACCGTGTACCATTACTATTCTAGTACTTACTACAAAGAAGCTGCAATATTTATACAAACTGTGCAGTAAAGATGCTTAGGACACCAGTGTGGAGGTACCACTGTGGGTGTTTTATAATGTGAAGAGGATCTTGACACTGAAATTGAAATATTCCAATCCCCCCAGTTATTTCTGTGTAGGTAGAGTTCAGCAAACAGAAGAGTTAATGTCAGAAGAAACAGAAACTGGAGTAGGCCATTCAGCCCCTCAACCCTGCTCCCCCATGTCCACTTTCCTGCTTTCTCACTGTGACCCTTGATTCACCTATCAAGAATCTATCTATCTCAGCCTCAAATATGCACAAGAACTTTGGCCTAACAGCTTTCTGTGATCAGGAGTTCAAAGACTCACAACTCTCTGAAAGAAGAAATTCCACCTCATCTCAGTCTTAAATTGGTGCCCCTTTATTCTGATACTATGCTACCTATCCTAGACTTTCCCATGAGGGGAAACATCAGCATTTACCCTGTCAAGTCACTTAAGAATTTTATATATTTCAATGAGATCACCTCAGTTGACATTTATCAAATTATATTCACTCTGTTTTCTTAAGACACAACCTCCAGTTCTTTTGCTGAAAACTTACATCTTTCAAATAGTCAATTTGTGGAGGTGATGGCCATGTGGTATCAGAGCTGATGGCCATGCGGTATTATTGCTGGACCGGTAATCCAGAGACTAGGAGAAAGCGAGGACTGCAGATGCTGGAGATCAGAGTCAAAAAGTGAGGCACTGGAAAAGCACAGCAGGTCAGGCAGCATCCAAGGTGCAGGAGAATTGACATTTCAGCCTTATGCCTGAAACATCGACTCTCCTGCTCCTCGGATGCTGCCTGATCTGCTGTGCTTTTCCAGTGCGTCACTTTTCAACTGTTAATCCAGAGATCCAAGTAACATTCTGTGGATCAGTGTTCAAATTTCACCACGGCAGATAGTGGAATTTGTGTTCAATAAAAAGAATCTGTGAATAATAGTCTAATGATGACTATGAATCCTTCATCAATTGGTGGAAAAACCCATCTAGTTCACTAATGTCCTTTAGGGAAAGTAATTATCATCCTTACCTGGTCTGGCCTACAGGTGACTGCTGACCCACAGCAACATGGTTAACTCTTAACTGCTCTCTGGGCAATGAGGGATGAACAATAAATGCTGCTTGGCCAGAAACCCCTTCATTCAATGAATGAATAAAATAAAACTGGGCCTTAAATGGACCAAAAGATAAGTACATACAAACTTCCTTTATTCACTCGCCACCAACTCCATACCAAGATTCCTGGTTGCACAGTTTGCTGTTTCCTACCTCATGTGGAGGACTGGGGAATATTGCCAAAATCCCCTTCACGTTGTACAACGACTGCAGAGGACCTGTGGCCAAAGCATCTCAATCGAATTGGTCTGAAAAAGTACTGCAGCTGACTGTATATTTGCATCACTTCATTCAACATTGCCTCAGTAGTAGAAAGGAGTCAGAACCCCATGTCAGTGGGGCGTTTACTCCATACGGGGGGTTTTCATTATCTATGGGGGGAGGGGAAGGAGAGGATGACAATTTAACTCCGAGGATTCTCACTGATGCTGCCCCTAAGTGACCCACTTCCTATCACCTACCGCTAGGTAACCCAAGCAGCTGGAATCCAAGATGACAGCCTAAAGCAGAAAGTGCTGGGGAAACTCAGCAGGTGTGGAAGCAACTGTGGAGAGGGAAACAGCGTTACCGTTTTGGGTTCAATGACCCTCTTTCTCTCCTTGGCGTTAGCAGCTTTCAGCATCTTTACAATGGAGCCGAACTGAAATCAACTTACTCAAAGCCAATCGACATCAAATTAAGTCATCGTTACTTCATGGCTGTGAAGTAAACTCACTCCAGAGTCTAGATCAGAGTGGCACTGGAAAAGCACAGCAGGTCAGGCAGCATCCGAGGAGCAGGAAAATCGACGTTTCGGGCAAAAGCCCTCCATCAGGAATGCTCCCTGCTCCTCGGATGCTGCCTGACCTGCTGTGCTTTTCCAGCACCACACTCATCTCGACTCTGATTTCCAGCATCTGCAGTACTCACTTTCGCCGCACTCCAAACAGATGCCCACCATCAGCAATTTTGGCCAGATTATAGTGAAAACGAAACTGAATCGAGAATCTTTGCCCTGATGAATCTCAACTCGAGTATTTTGGTGCAGTTTAGACTCAACGCCAATGATTTGAAATTCACTTCCGAACACGCTGTAACTTGGCAAGCGCTATCCGGGTCGGGGTTAAAGTGGGGTCAGTGATGAGGGACTGTGCCGTAACCAAGATTTTGGAAAAGTCTGTCCAAAAATGTGAAACCCCAGTCGACCAAGATTACAGGCATTTCTGAAGTTGTTTCAGTGTTGCTTCTAATACTGACCCCTCTCCAAAGTGACTTTGTCCTGGCTACATTGTATCCCTTAGCGATTGTGTTACAGGTCTGACCGATACATTGTAACAGTTTGGGACTGACGGCAACACTAAAGGATGAAATCGCCGCGCTGGTGCTGTACTCACGTGGGTTTCCAGCAGAGTTTGAAGGTTCGTCCAGATCTGAAGCGCAAAGTTCTTGTTCCTCTGCAGTCCCTCTCGGAACTCGGGCGGTGTCTGTTCCCCTGAAATCTCCAAAGGCCAGGTTGGTGCAGCCAAGACAGTACCAGCTGTCAGCACCGAGTGCAGCATCCAGAGAGCTGTGGGGGAAGAAGAGAAATCTAACGGGGCCACTTGGAGCAGACAATATTCAGCAATAAGCCTGGTGCTAGAGTCTTACCCTCTCTTTCCTGGCTGACTATCTCTGTCCCTGCCTCCCTCTCTCACTTAATATCCTTTTAGTTTTGATTAACTTTACAATGGCCCTGCCACATTCTTCCGGCTTCCCAGTCGTTTGAGTGGAATTGGATATTCCTGTTCCCGACATCATGTCATCACAAGGCAGGCCAATGAGAAGGAGCTAATGTAACTTTAACAAAGTTTTCTCTATCTTTGGACTAAGTAAAGCGAATTCTTAATAAGCCGGTCCTTGCACGATCGCTCAAACACTTACCAATGACAGCATTCATGTTGAGAGGGACCTGCTGTGTTGTGGTAGATTAACTTGTGGGAGTCTAGCACGTTCGCCCCAATGGTGATAAATACATAGACTAGCACTATATATATAGTAATGCCTTAGGTACGTCTTGATTACTCAGCTATTTCTCAATCTCGTTCATTTCCAATTTTCAGCAAATGATACAAATTTTAAGAAAATTAGCTGGAAACGAGATGAATTGATAGAACACAGATTCAATTCGGGAGGACACAATCAAAACCACAGGGAAAAAAAGAGAAAATTCCAATTAGATATTCTTTAAAAAAAAAGAAATTCGCCCACATAAAATTCAGTTGGGTCATTCGAAAGCAGAATGGTTAGCAAACATGAGGAAACTGTAATTTAAAAATATAAATATATAAATTGCTGGAGAAACTCAACAGGTCTCTCTGTGGGGAGAAAGCAAGTTCTGAAGAATAGTCACTGGACCCGAAACATTAACTCTGCCTTCTAGGGTGGACATAGTACCATAAGACATAGGAATTAAAATTGGCCATTCAGCCCATCACTTCCACTCCCATTTGCTGTGATTGTGATTGGTCTGATAAGCTTTTCTCTCCACAACATTTGATTCCCTTTCTGATTAAAAATCTGTCTATCTCAATTTTGAATATACTTAACAACCTCTCCTCAACAACCCTCTGTGGTAAAGAATTCCACAGATTGACTCCCCATTGAGAAAAGAAATCCTCATTTCAATGTTAAATATGTGGTCCCTTACTCCGAGGTGATACTCTCTGATCCTTGACTTTCCCTCGAGAGGAAACAACCTCTCCACATCTACCCTGTCAAGCCTCCTAAGAATTTTTTTATGTTTCAGTAAGTTCACCTCTCACTCTTCTCATGAGTGAGGTCTGCAGATGCTGGAGATCAGAGTTGAGAGTGTGGTGCTGAAAAATCACAGCAGGTCAGGCAGCATCCGAGGAGCAGGAGAATCAATGTTTCGGACTGGAGGCCTTCACCAGCAATCAGGTCCAATGATTACAGGCTCAACCTATATAAGCACTCCTCATAAGACTCCATACCCATGATCAACCTCGTGAATCTTCTCTGGACTGCCTCCAATGTCAGTATGTCTTTCTTGAGACTGAAAACCAAACTGTTCATAGTATTCCAGCTGTCATCTGATTAGGGCCTTGTATAGAGTCATAGAGATGTACAGCATGGAAACAGACCCGTCGGTCCAACTCGTCCATGCCGACCAGATATCCCAACCCAATCTAGTCCCACCTGCCAGCACCCGGCCCATATCCCTCCAAACCCTTCCTATTCATACACCCATCCAAATGCTTCTTAAATGTTGCAATTGCACCAGCCTCCACCACTTCCTCTGGCAGTTCATTCCATACATGTACCACACTCTGCATGAAAAAGTTGCCCCTTAGGTCTCTTTTATATCTTTCCCCTCTCACCCTAAACCTATGCCCTCTAGTTCTGGACTCTCCGACCCCAGGGAAAAGACTTTTCCTATTTACCCTATCTGTGCCCCTCATAATTTTGTAAACCTCTATAGACCTCCATTTATTACACTCCACTGTCTTTGAAGTAAATAAAATAAAAGGGCAGAAAAGATCCCATGCTGCTATTTGATAGAAGCTCTGAAGACGATTCCTCCAGTGTCCTGTCCAATATTGACTCCTTCATCAACACTCATGAAGACAGGTGCCAAACGTTCTTTTCCTTATGGCACTTTGGACAGCTGGATATCTTGACATGAGGAGTAGCATCGGTGCCAGAGAAATTGGACTTCAAGAAACACAAGGATGAATGTGTGGCTAGGAAGGAAATAGAGGGATACAGATCCAATAAGTGAAGACAGTTTCAGTATAGAAGGGCCGAAGGGCCTGTTCCTGTGCTGAAAGTTCTTTGTTCAAAGGGCAGGAAATTAAAAGAAGATTTTAAAAAGCAGAACATGGCAATAAGTACTTATAATAAAGGAAAATGTCAATGGGAACTTCAAAGAGACTGCAAAAGAGCTTACTAAACTTGAGGTGTAAAGATGTGTAATGTAAATAGATATGGTATCTGTTTTTTATAATCATAAATAAAATATTAATTTAAAGGCAGAGGTAAAGGAAGGAAAACATGTGGTCAAGGGTTGGTGGACTTACCAAAGTGGATTCTAAACTTCCAGTTTAGGGAAGTGCATTAAATTCAAATGAAGAAATGGGAATATTTATTCAGGTAGGTGTTTGTAAAAGAATGAAATGCAGTATTGGAAACAGCAGGCAAAGGAGGTGCTTTTAATAAGGAAGTGGATAGATATTTAAGTGAAAAAAGAAAATTGCAAAGGGGAGGTAGATGGGTCCATCGGAAGATCAATACAGGTGTGAGGAGTTGAGTGATTTCCTTAGTGGCTGTGCTGAGAGGGCTGTTGTGGCGCAACAGTAATGTCGTTACCTCTGAGCCAGCACACCCAGGTTCATGTCCCATTTGCCCCTAATATGACACAACAGGTTAATTAAATTTTAAAAACTACTAATTAAATGTGAGTGATTTAGTACTGGAGATCTGTTGGTGATGTGATACAGCTGTGTTTGCTCAGCACATCTATAAAAACTAAACCTTCTTCTCTGTACATGGTATCACTCAGGTGCAGTATTTTGTTGAAGAGGAGAGGGAGTGAATGGTTAGATCCTCAGGGGATTCAAAATGTTATTGTTACAATGTAGGGAAGAACCCATTTTGCATTATATTCTGAGACTGAACAACATGAAGGAATGGAAGAGGAATCGTAGAATTGTCGTAGCACAGAAGGAGAGACCATTCAACCAGTCACATCTGTGATGGCTCTCAACAAGACCAATTTAGCCAAACTCTGCCCTATCCCCCATCCCTGCAAATCTTTACCTTCAGACAGTGATCTGATTCCTTTTTGAATGGCATTATTGAATACAGCTACAAATCACACAACACCAGGTTATAGTCCAACAGGTTTAATTGGAAGCACTAGCTTTTGGAGCACCGCTCCTTCATCCTCCACCTGATGAAGGAGCAGTACTCTGAAAGCTAGTGCTTCCAACTAAACCTATTGGACTATAACCTGGTGTTGTGTGATTTGTAATTTTGTACATCCCAGTCCAACACTGACATCTCCAAATCATTATCGAATATGTCTTCATCACATTCTGAGACAGTGTGGCCCTGATGTTAGTCACACATTGTGTGAAAGGCTTTTTCTTGTGATATGTTTGAAGTTGTCAACTATAGTGGAGAATTTTATTAGGACATCATAGTGATAAATGAAGATATGAACTAAAACACTGTGGAGACATTGAGAAGCACAGAATTCAAATTAGAAGGATTTTGTCATGGACATGGAACTCTGAAGATGGGGATATTAAAGAGATCTGGAGGAGAAGAGTCGTTTGAACGAGAGGCAGCTTTTGGACTAGATGGGTGGCTTAAAGGTAAAAGTTTAAATATGAGATAATGAGATTAACATTAAAAGGGAGAAGGAAGATGCCTGAAGAAATGGAACAAACAACAATTACAGTTAATATGGGGGTCATGAGAATGGGTTGAATGTTGTGGATTTGAATAGTTTGAGGATCAAAGGAACAGGAAATCTTGAGGAAGCTAAATTAGGGAAAGCATGTGATAATTGGTATGAAACTGCAGAGTATCTGGGGCATGACTGACTGGGAGATAAAGGTAGGAGAAAGAGGGGCTGAGACTGCTCAGCATGGACTGTCTTAATCCTAAAGTCAAAAATGTCCATGACATTCTTGCATTTCATGGGATGTTGTTAAAGGTGGAAGCAGGAGAGAAATTAGGACAAATCAAATGTCATGATGGAAAAAGGGTCCATGGAGTTGAGAAGGTTCGAGGGTAACCTAGCAACAGTCAGAAGAGAAGCTGGAAGTTCATATTTTCTGATATGTTATTTCTGATACTATAATGGACGTTTCTTTGAAGTTGAAAGATGAGACTGTTTTAATCTCAACATAGATTTCATCCATTGCAGATTAACAAGTATCTGAGAAGTTGCTAAAGAATGTTTTTGACCAACTTCCACAGAAGCTTGAACCAATGATGGGTTATGGAAAGTTCAATGGGAATGGCTGGAAGACAAACAGAAGTGGTTAGTGATATTATCCTTGTTGGTGATCAGGACCTTGGAATTGTGACGATTTGAGACATGATGAGATTGAGAAGATGGTTATTGCTGTGAGTAGAGTAAATGTGAAGGAAATGATTGTGAGCAGAAAGGAGAATTGAAGATAAAAGTTTGAGGAGAGAATGAAGGCACCAGTCCGAGGAGATTGTAATCAGGAGAGAATAAGAAAGAGAGAGGATGAGAGGTTCAATCAGCATGGAGCTTTGGAAGGTGATATCGAGAAGGATTTGGAACTCCTAGCTACAGAGAGCTGTGGGGGCAGATTCCTTGTGTATATTTAAGGCTGAGATGAATAGATTCTTGGTTCAGGAGGAGAATCAAGAGTTATGGGGAAAATGTAGGGAAGTGGATATGATGAATGTTAGATCAGCCATGATCCAATTGAATGTGAGCAGACTGAAGGGGTCGAACAACCTTCTCTTATTTCTAATTCTTATGGTCCGATGATTTGGACAGGAAGATTATTATGTTAAATTGCGAGACCATTAAAGGAAAGAGAACAAGATTGGATTTGGGCCCAGGAATCAGAGTTATGCCAACTCTGTAACAGTTTGAATGGGGCAAGTAACAGAATTTGTAACATTAGTGAATGGGGGGAATCAAAATATTGGGAGTAACCATCATACAGAAGGGTACATATTGGGTGGCACGGTGGCACAGTGGTTAGCACTGCTGCCTCACAGCGCCAGAGACCCGGGTTCAATTCCCGCCTCAGGCCACTGACTGTGTGGAGTTTGCACGTCCTCCCCGTGTCTGCGTGGGTTTTCTCTGGGTGCTCCGGTTTCCTCTCACAGTCCAAAGATGTGCAGGTCAGGTGAATTGGCCATGCTAAATTGCCCGTAGTGTTAGGTAAGGGGTAAATGTAGGGGTATGGGTGGGTTGCGCTTCGGCGGGTCGATGTGGACTTGTTGGGCCGTAGGGCCTGTTTCCACACTGTAATGTAATCTAATCTAATCTAAAAAAAATAAAGAAAGCCAAAGGGACATATATATTCCATAAAACAGTCAGAAGAGAAGCTGGAAGTTCAGGTTTTCTGATTTGTTATTTCTGATAATATAATGGACGTTTCTGTTGAAATTGAAAAATGAGACTGTTTTAATCTCAACAGAAATTTCATCCATTGCAGATTAACAAGTATCTGAGAAGTTACTAAAGAATGCTTTCGAACATTTTCTGCCAAAGCTTGCTAAATGAACAAATATAATGTTTGGAGCTGCTTGGCTTTCAATTAAACATTCCTTCCCAATATCTTTGATGAATTGACTCGACTGGTTCAAATGGCCCTTGTGGTTGATTTTATTTTGATTGACCATGGTCTACGGAGAGCCACATTTTCATGTTCTTATTGCAGATATTAACAAAGAATTGAATTATAAAACCTACTTCCAACTCATCCAGACCGTATAGATTCCTTCTGGAATTATACTTAAAGATTTTAGAAGTTTTTCACTAGCACAAAGTTAGTCAATTAGTTGCTTCACTGGTAAACCTCCTGGACAGGCAATTGTACATTGACTTGAGAGATTTTATGGATGCAGTCAGGATATTTTATCCATTCGATGGGAGAAAACCTGACTGTGCTTTATTTTAGAAATAGTGATTGCCATTGACTTGTAAAACAAAACATATTAGTCCATGAGATCCTGTCAATATGTAGTCCAATGATGAAATGTAGATGAATGGGATCTAAAACATGATACCATTAAGACCACAAAAGTTGTCTTTTTAAAAGTACACTAATGTAATTTATCACCTTAGCTTATTATGTTAGTATCTTCCCTTTTGCTAAAAAGGGACTGACTCCTCTCTAGATGCAATTCCCCATGAGTTGTATGCTCCTAGTTAATTAAAAATTGTCAAATGATCTTGTGATATTCTTGGTCCATGTGTTTAGACCTATCTTGGATTTACTCGTCTAATATTAATGGAGGGCTGTTAAAAATGATCTTTCCTTTATGAGATAACAGTTTTGCATTTTCAGAATAAAGATGATCAACATGAAAAGCTATGAAAAGTTTTTATTGCCAGCTTGTCATAGGTAGGTTCTAAGAATGGAAGGATGTGGTTTAGATTTGATTCCCCAACAATAGAGCTGTTAACACCAAGGAAATACTTTGAGTAACTTTTGTGATTGGCAAGAGTGACACATATGGTAATGCATATGTGTGAAAGGTGATGTAGGTGCTAGGACTGCTGACGAGCTAAGGATCAGATTGTATCAAGGTCCATTTCTGATCTATGCTGAGATAACTGAACTTAACTATTATATCCTGAGTTAGAGAGGAGTAGATATTGTTGCTGTATTGGTGAAAAGTGTGTCTGTGGTGGTGGGGAGATCTGAGTGTCTGTAAATATATATATATATATATATATATGTGTGTGTGAATGTACTGTATAGATGTGTGCATGTTAGGTGAGGAAAAGCTTTGATTTCTGGTCAAATAAGGCATTGATAGCATTAGGTTTATAAATGAAGACTAGTCATTTGGATATAGTGCTGGATAACTAGTGAGACCTGTGGGATCATAGTCCACTGAGTCGCGGACTGTGGGAGTGGACAGGGAAAAACAGATATTAATATGTCAAGCCTGCTTACTAATGACACTGATTTGCTTCAAAATAGGACACATTTCTAACCAGCAAACAAAATAAGATTCCTTTAGAATAGGAATAGATTTAAATTAAAAAACCCAGAAATATTCAATAGGTTATGTAGCATCTGTTATGCATGGGGAGAGAAAAAGAGGTAATGATAATTGTTCAAAAAAACAATCGTCTTTCATCAGAACACCAGCTAGAGATGTAACAGGTCTTAAGCCTATATAGAGGCAGGAAAGAGAAGAGGCTGGGATGAACAAAAGAAAAAGTCCTCAATGCAGTGGGGTGCAAGGCAGGAGAGGTTACACAGGAAGGGATGATGGTGTAAGGCAAAAGGGAATAGTAATGAAACAAGTAAAGATTCAAAAGATGGGTCTTTTTTAGAAGAGGTGAAAGTAGGTGTATGCAGTCAGGAAGTAGAATTATCATCAACCATTAGTGTCCATAAAGGATGGTCAAGAATTCATAATTTTAAATTATAAAACAAAACGTTCAGTCCAGAAGGACAGTAAAATGCCATTCAGCTCCAGACGGTTCTGTTTTACAGTTGGATCATGGCTGATCTGCATCTCAACTCCATTTAATCTGATGACTGCTTATTCATCACCTCCTCACTACATTTCTTTCCACATCATCATTTAAAATTAATAACACTTTTGAAATGTAGTTATGGGGACAAACACACTGCACAATAATCTTACACAAACAGCAAATGAGAGGAACGGTATTGAGTGAAGGACAAACATCAGGCTAAGTCCCTTTTCTCCAAACATCATTTTTTTTTAATTCATTCACAAGATGGGCATGCCAGTATTTATTGCCCAGAGAGCAGTTGAGAGTCAACCATTTTCTTGTAGGTTTGGAGTCATATCATGTAAGTTGGATCAGATAAGGATGGCAAATTTCATTCCCTAAAGGACATTAGTGATCCATATGGGCTTTGCCCCAATAATTCACAACGATAATCAGACTGAATTTCAGATTTATAGTGAATTCAAATTCCACTTTGATGGGATTCGAACCCTGATCCCCAAGAACATTACCTGGGTCACTGGATTAATAGTTTGGTGATTAAAAAAAACACTAGACAGCCACCTCCTTTGTGCAGAAAGTGCTTATAAACTATTTTGACATGAAAAACAGCTGTACAAATGCGAAGCTCATTATATTATTGATAATTGGAGGATTTTTGAATTATAGGCATTGGAAAGATGAGCTTAAAGATTTAATTTGGTAGGTTCTTTTTGCATGATTACCAATAGATAGAAGGAGAAGGAGCAATTAAGAATGATTAAAAATTGACATTCTCTGAGTTGTTCTGGGGATTTACAATGATGTGGTAGAAAGCCACAGTCACAACACCAACTTCATTGCTTCTCCTTTTGCTATGTCAAACGAAAAGAGAAAAATAGCAATCTTTGCAATGTGGGTGGGAGAGCTTTGTGAGGGATAGTGCTCAAGAGCAGCTAGAACTTCTGATGACACAAATGACCTTTCCATTTGAAACTTGCCAATTATTTTAGAAAGCTTGGAATTTTCTGTTAGGCTTGATGGGATTTACTTCCTATTTTACGTATGTTGTGACAAGCTGTCTCAAAGTATGGGTTTGCGTTCATTGGGTACCAATGATGTGCTGCCAGAGAGAGACATGTGGCTCAAAGATAGGGGATGCCATTGCCCAGATGCCAATTTATTAGCTGAGTGGTCATTGATGATTATTACAAATACTGAGCAGAAATACGTGTGCCTATTGATGTGGTCAGAAAAAAAGCTCACTGGGAACACTGGGGATGGGATAATCAAAAAAAAATTCTAGATTTGGTGGCAAAATAAAACTGAGCAGAGACAAAAGTTTGGGTGGTTCTGAAAAGTAGACCAGGTAAGCAGTACTGTAGCAAAAACAATGGTCATGAAGCACAAAGAGAAGTTTGCCAATTCCCAGCATTTTATAAGGACAGATTGGAGATGTAAATCAGAATTAATTGTGAATTACATTCTGTCTAGGTGTGTACATGTTTTTGGCAATCAGGAGGAGGGAAAGAGTAGGCGGAGATACTGCAAAATAGAAATATTAAACAATAGTCTGTCATTTCAGGCTGAAGACACACCATCAGAAAACTAGACCTCATATCACCTGAAAACACCATAACACTTGAAAACAGCTGTCCTAATTCCTGGTGATGCCATAATGGGTTGCTGATATATTACCATTTCGTTGAAAGGAGTATCCCACAGATCTCCAAAGCAATTGCCATATTAAGTTAAAAATCACACAACACCAGGTTGTAGCCCAACAGGTTTAATTGGAAGCACTAGCTTTCGGAGCGCCGCTCCTTAATCAGGTGGTTTGTTACAGGGACACAAGAGTGATAATAGTGGTAATATTGCTGGGCCATGACTCCAGAGGCCCAGGTTATGGCTTTGAGGAGAAGAGTTCAAATCCCAATACAGCAGCTGGTATTCAAGTAATTTAATCCACAAGTAAAAATCTGGAACTGAAAGCTAATCTCAGTACTGGTGCCATGGAATGATCATCAGTTGTTGTAAAAACCCATCTAGTTCATTAGTGCTCTTTGGGGAAGGAAATCTGCCCATATTTACCCAATCTGCCCTACAAGTAACTCCAGACCTTCAACAATGAACTGTCCTCTTAAATGGCCTTCCAATTAATCCAGTTGTGCTAAACCACTCCCAACTACCTTTCGGAGGTGACTGATTTTTCCACCAATGCCCACATCCCATAAAAGACTTTTAGACAGTGGCGGTGACCTAGATTGCAAGGGAAGAGGGATCAAAAAGGAGAGAAAGAGTGCTACAAGGTGTTGTTTCTCCAAGAGAGAACTTCAGTCTCATGGCTGATTCAATTCTCAGGATCCACTCTCATCCTCCATATGCTGAACTAGAAAGTGGTAGAAAAAAAAATGATAGACAAAATCAAATCCACGAGGGACCTGCTGCACCTTCTAGCATCACAGTTATCTGAGGTTGGATCCTCCAAAAGTCCTCCAAAATAAAACTGAGCAGAGACAAAAGTTTGGGTGGTTCTGACAGTGAGATCTCTCTGCTGTTGAATTAACAAGGTGTCAACTCTTGATCCACAGAAGGGAAAAGTAGACCAGGTAAGCAGTACTGTAGCAAAAACAATGATCATGAAGCACAAAGAGAAGTTTGCCAATTCCCAGCATTTTATAAGGACAGATTGGAGATGTAAATCAGAATTAATTGTGAACTACATTCTGTCTAGGTGTGTACAATTTTTTGGCAATCAGGAGGAGGGAAAGAGTAGGCGGAGTTACTGCAAAATAGAAATAATAAACAATAGTCTCTCATTTCAGGCTGAAGACACACCATCAGAAAACCCTCGGTACTTCACTGAAATATTACCCCAAGTTTCTGGAGAGGGGCTCCCATGACCTATTGATCTGTGAATGAGCTACCAACTGATTCAGATTACACAAGAGCACGGTTTGAGAAAACTATGTCAGCTTTGCAGAATCAGAAGTTTGTACTTTTAAGTCAAGATTTCTAAATTCAGTATCAATTCCAGGTTCATTAGAACTCAACTTTAAATGTCTCTTGGCATTCCACCTGAATAAGATAGACATTGAAGTCCTGGTAATGCACCCACACTTCATACAACAGCAGCACAGCAGGGACTGTGCAATAGCATCACCGCAACTCTTCAATGCCAATTTGCCAAGTTGTATACGTATTGTACTTCACTCATTTGTGAATGCAAAGTATGTGACTGTGTTCTAATTAAGCTTTAATTGTAAGTTCCACTATCCAATGATACAAGTCCATAAACCCTCTGGATCTTTGGAGTTTAGTTTAGATAGCTGTGGGGTGCTGCAATTTGGAAAGGTAAATCAGAGCTGGACTTATACACTTAATGGGAAGGTTCTGGGGAGTGTTGCTGAACAAAGAGACCTGGGGTGCAGGTTTATAGTTCGCTGAAAGTGGAGTCACAGGTAGATAGGATAGTAAAGAAGGTGTTTGGTAAGCTTTCCTTTATTAGTCAAAGCATTGACTATAGGAGTTGGGAAGTCATGTTTCAGCTGTACAGGACATTAGTTGGGCAACTTTTGGAATATTGTGTGCAATTCTGATCTCCCTCCTATTGGAAGGATGTTTTGAAACTTGAAAGGGTTCAGAAAAGATTTACAAGGATGTTGCCAGAGTTGGAGGATTTGAGATATAGGGAGAGGCTGAATAGGCTGGGGCTGTTTTACCTGGAGCATCGGAGGCCGAGGGGTGACCTTATAGAATTTCATAAAATCATGAGGGGCCTGGATAGGATAAATAGACCAAGGTCTTTTCCCTGGGTGGGGGTGTCCAGAACTAGAGGGTATAGATTTAGTGTGAAAGGGGAAAGATTTAAAAGGGACCTAAGGGGCAACTTTTTCACACAGAGGGTGGTGCGTGTATGGACTGAGCTGCCAGAGGAAGTGGTGGAGGCTGGTACAATTGCAGCATTTAAAAAGGCATCTGGATGGGTATATGAATAGGGAAGTTTTAGAGGGATATCAACCAAGAGCTAGCAAATGACACTAGATTAGGGTAGGATATCTGGTCGGCGTGGACAAGTTGGACCAAAGGATCAGTTTCCGTGCTGTACATCTCTGTGATTCTATGATCATTGTGCCCAGGGTTTGTGGTCGGAACTCTAGCTTGACTGGTTTCCCAGGTTACATAAAGTTGCCTTTGTCCCAGAGGACCACAGAGGTGCTGTCATATTAGAATGAGACAACTGGTGGTGATATAACCTACATGTCATACACCTGGTAAAGGTAAGAAAGTGGAACCTTCATGATAATCTGAACTAGTGTGGGGATTGAACCCATGCTGTTGGTGTTAATCTGCATTGCAAAGCAGGTCCAGCCAAGTGAGCGAGGAAATCCTTAATGATAAAAAACTGGCACCATTACTGTGACAACCAAACAGATCTGGATGCATTTGGGATGGAGTGGTTTGGGATTACCTGAATACAAACACAAGGTCCTCAGGCATAAGAGCAGGAGCCAGTCATTTGGACTTACTGAAGAAGGGCTTATGTCCAAAACATCAATTCTCCTGCTCCTTGGATGCTGCCTGACCTGCTGCGCTTTTCCAGCAACACATTTTTCAGCTCTGATCTCCAGCATCTGCAGTCCTCACTTTCTCCTATTTGGGCTTACAAGTCTGCTCTGCCAGTCAGGAGAAAGTGGGGACTGCAGATGCTGGAGATCAGAGTCAAGAGTGTGGTGCTGGAAAAGCACAGCAGGTCAGGCAGCACCCGAGGAGCAGGAGCATCAGCCCTTCATCACGAATGACAGGGTGAGCAGGAATCGGGAATTAGCAATTCCTGATGAAGAGTTTATGCCCGAAACGTCAATTCTCCTGCTCCTCGGACACTGCCTGACCGGCTGTGCTTTTCCAACACCACAGTCTCTGCTCTGCCAGTCAATTCGATCATGGTTGATCCCATATCTTAACTTGAACTTCCACACTATTCCCATTATCCCTTGACTCCTTCAGAATCTGAAAATCCATTGGTCTCAGTCTTGAGTTCGGTCAATGACAAGAAATCCAGAACTCTTTAGGGAAGAGAATTCCAAAAGATTCACAATTCTCTGAGTGAAGATATTTCATCACACTTCAGTCCTAGGAGGCTGGTTAGTCCAGTTGGCATGCCAGCTAGATTGAAATATGGAGTTATGCCAATAGCTTGGGTTCAATTTCTATACTGACCGAAATCACTATGAAGGCCTCACCTGAGATGTGGTGACCCTCGGGCTAAAATTACCATCTTTCTTTCTAACAAGAGAGCAGCCAGTGGTTCTCTGTGGACTTTAGCAACCTTCACTTCCTTCAAAGGCTTAAACTGAGACTACGGTCCCTTGTTCTTCAGCCTGCAGTATTTGTTTGACTAAGTAAAAATAAGATTCCTTTTTTTAAAAAAAGGAATCCCCAGATGAATTGATGCTACAGTTGCCATATTTAAAAATAAACATTAGCTTCAAACTGTTCCTTATGTGGAACTGAAGAGTCTTGTGGTGAAAACAAAACTCAGATGACATTTCCCTCACCCACAAAAACAAAAACAGGGAAAAACTACAGATTGGAGTTGAGAAAGGGGTGTGGGTTTTGTTTCACTTGTGAATCTGTTCTTTGTGATAGCATGGGATATGCAGCCTGAAACGTCGACTCTCCTGCTCCTCGGATGCTGCCTGATCTGCTGTGCTTTTTCCAGCTCCACACCTTATCAACTCTGACTCTGCAGCATCTGCAGTCCTCATTATCTCCCATGTACAGGCTGTTACAAATTGTATTAGTCACTGGGTGACTGACGGTCTTTCTAGATGTTATGCAATTGAGGTTTTCCTGAGGAAGGAATGCCCTGACCCAATCAGTTTGGTTGAAGGCACCGAGAGTGAGAACGGAGAGACTAATGACTTCATGCACTGGATTACATGGGCAAGATGCCCAGTGTTTGTATGATGGATGAATTGGCATTAATTCTCTGACTAGCATTTGGAAGTTTACCCCTTGGGAAGATAATGGGAGAGGGGGAAGAGAGAGTGAAAATGTTGAAATCTTGCTCCTTTTCTGAATGGGGAGGTGCATTTTGCCTGTGTTGCATGGTTTAGAATGCAGAACAGAAGCCAACATGAGGGCTCTGCTATAGAGTCATTGAACCCTTACAGTGATGGGCCATTTAGCCCATCAAATCCACATCGCCCCTCTGAAGAGCATCCTATCCATACCCACAACCCTGCTTTATCCCTGTAATCCTGCATATCCCATGGCCAATCCATCTAACCTTCCCATCTTTGGACTATGCGAAGTACCCAGAGGAAACCCGCACAGACACAGGGAGAATGTGCAAACTCCACACAGACAGTCACCCGAGGGTGGAAGTGAATCCGGGTCCCTGGCACTGTGAGGCAGCAGTGCTGATCACTGAGCCACTGTGCCACACTGACTCATACAGCAGAGGCCCTTCAGCCCCAACGAGCCTTCTACCTTCTGACAAGTGCCATAGCATTTACAAAGGGTTTAGATGGAGGAAATGAAGAGAGAATGTTTCCAGTGGCTGTCTGGTCATAGAGTCATTGAGATATACAGCATTGAAACAGACCTTCAGTCTAACTCGTCCATGCCAACCAGATATCCTAAATTAACTAGTCCCATTTACCAGCACTTGGCCCATATCCCTCTAATCCCTTCTTATTCATCTAACCATCCAGATGCCTTTTAAATGCTGTAATTGTACCAGCCTCCATTACTTCCTCTGGCAGCTCATACACGTACCACCTTCTGTAGGAAAACGTTGCGCCTTGGGTCCCTTTTAAGTCTCTCCTTTCTCACTCTAAACCTATGCCCTCTAGATTTGGAGTCTCCCACCCCAGGGAAAAGAAAAGATACAAATCTCAGCAGTAAGAGCCAGAGACATGGCAAACTTTTTTCAATGTGACAAATGGCTAGGATTTGGAATGTCTGACTCGGACATTAATGAATATTACTTCAATAGTAGCCTTCAGAAAAGTCACTGAGATGTACAGCATGGAAACTGACCCTTCAATCCAACTCATCCATGCCGACCAGATATCCCAACCTAATCTTGTCCCATTCGCCAGCACTCAGTCCATATTCCTCTAAATCCTTCCAATTCACATACCCAACCAGGTGCCTTTTAATATGGGAGAGCTGTAAGGGTTTGGGTAAAGGGGAGGAGAATGGGATTGCTCTTCAAAAGAGCTGGTGCGGGCTGAATTTGGCAGAGACGATGTTTGGGGTTCGTCAGCAGTGTTGAGTTTGGCAGAGGCGACGTCCGGGGTCCGGTCAGTACTGACGGGGGCTATTTCAGTATGCTGTCTCCTTGCCGTTGCGGCCTCTGGGAATGGTTTGGCAGCTGCGGAGTGTGGAGGCATGCCGTCGGCCACTGGAACAAAGAGAGATGAAATTTGTCCTAACTTTGTACGATTTATTCCTTTTTATAATTAATGCAATTAAAATAGCCCTGGCTTGCAGCGACTTACCCGCATTTTACTGCATTTAATATAAATTACTATTTATTTTTCACTGGAACTCTATTCCTCTTATCATTGGTTGCCCCTTCATTTGAGGTCTACTTAAGAGTCATGTCTTTCTGAGGGGACTGAAGGAGCATAATCTCACCTTGCTGCTCTTTGGGAACATGGAGCAGGATGTCCCACAAGGTCATGGCATCCAAGTGCAGGATCTGCTTCCTTTCCCTTCCTTCTCCACCATTGCTCTGCCTCATGGCTGAGGCACTTGGACATGATCTATATGGATTTCAGTCAGGCATTTGGCAAGGTTCCTCATGGTACACTGGTTAGCAAGGTTAGATTGCATGCAATGTAGTTGAAAGGACAAATGGTCGCCATTTTAACTGAGGATGTTTAACAGGAAGAAGGGGACCCTGTGCTAACGGTAAAAAAAGCTTGCTTGGCAATACTGGGCAGAGGTGGCTGAGCCAAACATCTGGCAGAAACATCCCTAAAACAAAATACTGACTTCACCAGAGGTGCTGAGGTAAGATACCTACTCCCACCTCTTGTCACAGTGGAGTCACTACTTCCCCCTTGATCATTGAGACTTTCCTGCTTCATTATGTCTCACTCTCCTCCAAATTTTAAGAAAATAAGAAATAGGAGCTGGAGTAAACCATAGCCTTTCAAACTTGCTCTGCCTTGCAATAAGATCACCCTCAACTCCCCCCCACCATCCTCTTTAAATGCTTGCAGTGATCTTGCCTCTACAACTCTCAGAGAATTCCTAACATTTACTACCCTCTGGGTGAAGACCATCTCAGTTTTAAATGAGTGTCCCCCCTATTCTGCAATTATGCCCCCAGTTGGAGATCCCCCCCAGTAGTGGAAGCATCTTCTCAACTTCTAACCTGTTGAGCCGCCCACACCCTACCTCCCCCAACTTCCTGCCGCAATCCTGCATGTTTCAATAAGATCAGTTCAAGATTTTGAAGGTGCTAAATAATATGTTGTTGTAGCATCTCTACATCATCCTTCACTGGTACCTTCTGCTTTAAGAGAGCTCACCTTTAAGAACTTGATGAGCTGTGCGTACACAATGTTATGAGGCTGCCTGTCAGTGAGTGGGTTTGCAAGTTGGACACAGAGATATCTGTTGGTTTGCTGTAATGTCCACTTGTAATAAATTAACGGGTGATTTAAAGACGTATATGCTGCTCAAAGATTACAGAAGAGGGATTCAATATTCCATGGACAATGAAATCTTTAAAAACCTTTGTGAAAATTTTAATTAGGAGGATTGAACAAACTACAAATGGGTATTCAGCCAATGTCGCAGGTCAATCAGGGCATTGTTATAGACCTCAAAGACAGCTGGGTCATATTGGAGGATTTCCTCATGCTAATTTCTTATGACCATGTAACACTGACTATCTTGCCTCCCAACCACGCAAGGGGATTTCTCAAACTCAGGGGTTTTGCCCAGGTGGTCCCCCCAGATCCACTGCAGCTGTTGGTGGTGACTATCACCATGTCAGATGAGCTCCCATCTCTTTACATTATCTAACCAGCTATTAAATTGGAACACGAGGATATTCTGGACATGTAGTTGTTAAGATCTCCACATGAAGGAGAAACCCATATTCCTGATTAATTCCAGTCCGCTGTCTTACTGCCTCCATTGGGAGTACAGACAGAGGTCATCTGATCCTCCAAACAGCATCCCACCCAGACCTGCCTCCATGCCTGTATTTCCCATGGCTAATCCGTCTAGCCTACACATTCCTGGACATTATGGGCAATTTAGCATGGCCAAACCACTTAACTTGCATATCTTTGGACTCTGGGAGCGCAGACACAGGGAGAATGAGCAAACTCCACATAGACAGTCGCTTGAGGGCAGGATCGAACCCGGGTCACTGGCTCTGTGAAGCAGCAGTGCTAACCACTGAGCCACTCTCAAAATGCAACCTGAAAGGGAGCAATAAAGACATTTTGATCTGCAGTCAAATGCTCTACCACTGAGCTATGGAGTACACCTGTCATCCCCCTGCTTGATTCATGTACAAACAAAGCACATACACACTGGGGAATACATGTAGGCCATTTGGCCCATTTGACCTTGCTCCATCATCATTACGGGGAGAAAGTGAGGACTGCAGGTGCTGGAGATCAGAGACGAAAGTGTGGTGCTGGAAAACCGCAGCCGATCAGGCAGCATCCGAGGAGCAGGAGAGTTGACGTTTTGGGCATAAGCTCTTCAATAGGAATGAGGCTTGTGGGCCAAGGGGGCTGAGAGATAAATGGGAGGGAGGATGGGGGCTGGGGAAAGGTAACTGAGAGTGCAATACGTAGATGGTAGGGGTAAAGGTGATAGGCCGGAAAAGTGGGATAGGTGGGAAGGAAGATAGACAGGAGGACAGGTCAAGAGGGCAGTGCCGAGTTGGAAGTTTGGGACTGGGATAAGGTGTGGGGGGAGGCGAAATGAGGAAACTGGTGAAATCCACATTGATCCCATGTGGTTGGAGGATTCCAAGGTGGAAGATGAGGCGGTCTTCCTCCAGACATCAGGTGGTAAGGGTTTAGTGTTGGTCCCATCACCTGCATGTTCTTGGGGGAGAGGGAGGGGGAGTTAAAGTGTTCAGACAGGGGGTGGCAGGGTTGTTTCATGTGTTTGTCCCGGAGATGTTCTCTGAAGCGTTCTGCAAGCAGGCATCCTATCTCCCTAAAGTACTCTGAAGTGTTTGTCCTACCTGTCCATCTTCCTTTCCCATCTGTCTGCTCCACCCTCCTCTCTGACTTATCACCTTCTCCCCCACCTTCATCTACCTATCATATTTCCAGTTACCTTCCCCCCAGACCCACCTCCCTCCCATTTATCTCTCAGCCCCCTTGGCCCACAAGCCTCATTCCTGATGAAGAGCTTATGCTCGAAACGTTGACTCTCCCGCTGCTCGGGTCATGCCTGAGCAGCTGTGCTTTTCCAGCACCGCACTAACGACTCCATCATCAATACAGTCATGGTTGATCTGACTGCACTGCATCTCCGCACACTACTGATAGACGTTCGCTCCCTTGCTGAGTGAGGATCTTCCACTGCTGTCTTAAAAATACAGAAGAAGCTCTGCTTCCATCTCATTCTGAGGAAGAGAGTTCCAAAGTCTTAGAACCCTCTGAGGGGTCAAAATTCTCCGTATTGCTTAGTCTTAAATGGCAGCCCCTTACTTTTAAACAGTGACTTCTAGGCATGCATCATAAATATCCTTTCGTTAAAAATGCCAACTGTTGCAGCCTGGAGTGATCTCGTTATGCCGTGCAGCTGAATTTTAGAGGGTGCGGGCAAATATAAACGCACCCTCTCACCCTGACATTAACCTCTATGTTACTAACTCGCCACACAGCCATTTGCCATCTATTGGAGACAGTATTTGGCTTGAATCAGGTCTCTTGCCCCTTCAGAGAAGAAGCGACATCCAGAGAATTATCAGCCAATCATGTGGGCAGCATGGTGGCACGGTGGTTAGCACTGCTGCCTCACAGCGCCAGAGACCCGGGTTCAATTCCAGCCTCAGGCAACTGTCTGTGTGGAGTTTGCACATTCTTCCCGTGTCTGCGTGGGTTTCCTCTGGGTGCTCCGGTTTCCTCCCACAGTCCAAAAATGTGCAGGTTATGTGAATTGGCCATATTAAATTGCCCGTAGTGTTAGGTGAAGGGGTAAATGTCGGGGAATGGGTCTGGATGGGTTGCGCTTCGGCAGGTTAGTGTGGACTTGTTGGGCTGAAGGGCCTGTTTCCACACTGTAAGTAATCTAATCTAATCTAAAACTGACTGGCCTTGTGCCTGCAGCGCCACCAGGAGAAGTGGTCACAAGGCAGACTGCAGGCAATCCACAAAGAGAAGCTGGATTTTCAGATAGGACTCAGAACCTGAGCTGGCTGATTCAGCAGGGATGGATCCATGGGCAGGCAAGAGTGGATGGGAGGGAGGGAGCAAGAAAATCAAAGAAGGGAGGGGGAGCTGGAAAGAGGGGAGCAGCCGATGGGTACAGAGGGCAAACAGGAAACAGACCTCCTTGAGTTGACCATGATGCTGACTAGGTGTCAGCTTCACTAGACTTTCCCACTTGGCCATTTTTAGGCCACTGCATGTCTTCTGTTCGCCCCCTCGGTTGAGCAATTCATCTCCACACAGGTCACTTGCATTGGACAAAAAGACTGAAAGTACTGAGTATGCTGGGAGTTCTGAAGAAGGGTCACTGAACCAGATATGTTAACTCTGACTTCTCTCCACAGATTACACCAGACCTGCTGAGATTTTCCAGCAATTTCTGTTTTCATTTCATTTTCATTGGATGTTCTAAAGGCAGGGAATAGATAGATTCTGGATTAACAAGGGAGTCAAAGGTTTCCTGGGGTAGGCAGGAATGATCAGCCATCATCTTCTCAAACGGTGGACCTTCTCGTCTACTTCTGAATGCCCCTATACCTGTCAAACACCCCTGGGATGGGCAGGTGAGGGAAGAGATTGGACACGGCAATATGACTGTGACATGACTCTTTCCATTTGTCAGCACTCACCCACCCCATCACCTGATATCGGACTCCCTGCAGAGCATAAAACTCCAGCTGTAAAAGCCTAATGCCACAGTGCCATTCTTAGCTGCCAGTGGTAAGCACATGCCATGTCAGCTGTGCCCACTCACCCTCACTCCTCATTGTGAAACTGACAATCGTAAAGCCTCTGCTTTCCCCACTCTGTACAGTGTGTAAATTCTCTCAAGATTCTCTGATTTACTTTCTCAAGTATTATTCTGCTTTTTCATTCTAAGGGAATTTGGGTTTCAATCCAGTCGAAAGGTAAATGGGATTAGAAAACAGTGAGTCAGCAGTTCTTAATGAATACAATTTAGCAGCAAGTCTTTCTTTCATTTACTGACCACGGCAGTTCCTATTTTATAACACGTAGTGCTCTGACTAAAACTGAATACATCATAAAACTGGCTGTAAGAAATATGACCGGTATGATTAGGTAGATTAGATACCCTACAGTATGAAAACAGGCCCTTTGGCCCAACAAGTCCACACTGACCCTCCGAAGAGCAACCCACCCAGACTCAAACCCCCAACTTATATTTACCCCTGACTAATGCACCTAGCACCTATATAAATGTATATTGCTGTTTGGTAGCACAGAACGGAGCGTTGTTGTAAAAGGACCAATTATGTTGAAGCTTTTCATCTGTAGTCCTCGGGATATTCACAAGAATGTCAGAGCAAAAGTGGAATTTTATAATAAATGAGAAAGAGATTGGTAGGACTTGCAGGTGGATGGATAAAGTTAGCAGAAAAGAGATTCTGCAATCGTGTACCCTCAGCTGATAGCTATCGTAGTAAAAAGTGAAGGGTGAATATAAATCTACAATATTGCAACACCAAGTCCCCAGCTCATTCGTCTGTTGGCTGCAATACCCTAAAAAATTCATCTTTAATGAAGAGAGTCCTGACTTTGATCACTTGAGTACCGGACAGCACACACTCCCCCTGCTTTCTAAATGTTAGAAATATTGCCCATTCTGTCTGTTCAGAGATTTTATTATATGCGTCCTGGCTCAGAGGTAGGGTCACTGCCAGTACTCCACAGAACCTCAATGCTGAGCTTTAACTCTCAATCCTTTGCCTATGATGAAGGATGATTACTGAAGAGCAAATCTATCTTTTCTCTTCACAGATGCAAACCCTCCTGCTGTGAACTTCCAGAGGTTTCAATGTTTATTTCAAATTGGTTTAATCACCAGGGATTGAAGCTACTATTTCCCTGGACTTGAAAAGGACATCACAAATCTGTCAGATGCTGCGCGATTAATTTTTGATATCACTACCTGAGCCAGCTTTCAGTACAGATTAAACTCACCCACTTTTCAGAAACTTGATAGACACTGCTCATTGTAACATACAAAGTGGCAGATGATTAATCATTTCTTGGTGGTGTTGCTATCCAAGAGAGATCAAGCCCTTGGTGGGGTTTTTGTGTTTCCAGTGCTGTTACTTCTAAGTCCCACTCACCCATCCCACGGTTCCTGTTCTGGTATTTTCCCTGCCAGATGGGAACACCCCAGGATGGGATGTGAGCTGTGAATGTCAGAATGAATCTTAGAACAGAAAAGGGAGTTAATAATGGAAGATAGAAGTTGGCAAAGAAAAGTAAAAGTAAAATTGAAACTGCCATTTTTCCCGCGAAGGAAAAACCAGTAAAACTTTGAATGACACATACTATCTTCAGCTGCTTCATCAATGACCTTCTCTCCATCATAAGGTCAGAAGTGGGGATGTTTGCTGATGATTGCACAATGTTCAGCATCATTTGCGACTCCTCAGATACTGAAGCAGTCCATGTTCAAATGCAACAAGACTTGGACAATATCCAGAGTTGAAAAGTGTGGTGCTGGAATCCTTGGATGCTGCCTGGCCTGCTGCGCTTTTCTAGCACCACACTTTTCAACTCTGGTCTCTAGCATCTGCAGTCCTTACTTTCTCCTTGGACAATATCCAGGGCTGACAAATGCCAGGTAGTGACTATCTGCAATAAGAGACAATCTAACAACCGTCACTTGACATTCAATGGCAAGACCATCATTGAATCCCCTACTACAAACATCCTGGAGGTTACCATTGACCAGAAACTCAACTGGACTCGCCATAAACATACTGTGGTTACAAGGGGCAGATCAGGGGCTAGGAATCCTGCAGTGAGTAACTCAGCTCCTAACTCCCCAAAGCCAGTCCACCATCTACAAGGCACAAATCAGGAGTGCGATGGACTACTCCCCAGATGGGTGCTGCTGCAAGAATGCTGAAGGAGTTTGACACCATCCAGGGCAAAGTGGCCCAGTTGATTAGCACTCACTCCTTCCAGCAATGACAGTCAGTAGCAGCAGTGTGTACTATCTTCAATTTCTGCACTGCAGAAATTCACCAAGGCTCCATGGACAGCACCTTCCATTGAGAAGGACAGGGGCAGCAGGTACACAGGAATGCCACCACCTGCAACTTCCCCTCCAAACCATTCGCCATCTTGACTTGGAAATGAATTGCCACTGTCACTGGTCAAATTCCAGGAATTCCCTCCCAACTAGCATTGTGGGCCAATCTACAGCCTGCAATCGTTCAACAATCATGATCAGGTTGTACAGTTCTTTATAGCAGCATCTTATTGTCGCTCCGACACAGCAGGACATCCAGCTTAGCAGCAATGTGGAAAGGAGCCAGGAAACCATGGGAAATACAGGGTTAAAGAGACAGGGTCAGTGTGGGATGCTCTTTGGAGGGTCATTGTGCACCCAATAAGCCGAATGGCCTGTTTCCACGCATGACTCAATGACTGGAGATGTCAGAAATGTGAAAATGCTGAAGGAACTTGGAATTGTCACATCCTTTGAGAGAAACATCTGAGAAGTAATCTTAAAGAGTCAATCCCCATGGCTTGCAGCAGCTCAAGAAGGCAATACATCACTATTTCCTCCCGGGCAATTCAAGGTGGGAAATATATGCTGGTCCAGCTGGTGAAGCCCACGTCCAGTGAATGAATATTTTAAAAAAAAACATAAGGGAAATCTGGAGAGTTAAACTGTCATTGAACATAGAACATAGAACCCTACAGTGCAGTACAGGCCCTTCAGCCCTCGATGTTGCGCCGACCTGTGAAACCAATCTGAAGCCATTCTAACCTACACTATTCCATTATCACCCATATGTTTATCCAATGACCATCATGGTCAGAACAAAACACTGGGTCATGGGTTTTAAATAGCAATCAGCACATTTGCAATTAATATCAGGACATCCTCTGTACAAAGACGGTTTGGTATTTAGATTAAATAGCGGGTGAAGGAGGAGCAAATCTTTCTATCATGTGAGAAACAATTGGATGCCATTTTGATGGATTTTCACAGGAGGCCAGTCAACTCCCGCTGAACATTAAGGCCATTTCGGATGGATGGCCTCACGTGTAAATATTCTGCATTTATGGAGGGGGTTTCATGGGTCTAAAGACTTTTTTCTTGTTCCATCATTTTTTTCAGCTTCCAGATGGATTGGGGACTGACTGCAGCCTCCTGCAGTTAATAGTGCCACCTACAGGCTGGTTGGAACAAGTAACCATGGAGTCAAACAGCATGGAAACAGACCCTTTGGTCCAACCAGTCCATGCCGACCTTAATCCCAAATTAAACTAGTCCCATCTGGCTGCGCTTGGTCCAAATCCCTTCAAGTATTTCATATACATATACTTATCAAAATACCTTTTAAAAATTGTAACTGTACCCACATCCATCACTTCCTCTGGAAATTCATTCCACACACGAACCACTCTGTGTAAGAAAAAAGTCTCTTGTGCCTTTCTAAGATCTTTCTCTTCTCACCTTAAAAACATACTCCCTAGTCTTCAAATCCCCCACCTTAGGGAAAAGATACCTGCTTTTCATCTCACCTATATCCCTCATTATTTTATAAACTTGTATAAGGTCATCTCTCCAACACTCCAGTCAAAAATGCCCCAGTCTATCCATATAATCTAAACCCTCCATTCCTGGAAACATCCTAGTAAATCTCTGCTCAACTCTCTCCAGCTTAATAATATCGTTTCTGTAACAGGAGGACCAGAACCGGACACAGTATTCCAGAAGAGGCCTCACCAATGCCCTGTACAACCTAAACATGATGTCACAACTGCTATATTCAAAGGTCTGAGTGATATCTAGCATTTTTATCCCCTAACCAATGTCAGTCAGCCTTATTTTCCACATCTCTAGTTTTATTTTACAACAAAAAAGATGGTGATCTGATTGAAATCTTCAAGGTTTTAAAGGAAAAAGACAGGGTAGATGAACTATTTCCAATAGGTTGGGAATTCGAGAACTAGGGGGCAGAGTCTGAGGATTAGAGCCAGACTTTTCAGAAGAGATGTTAGAAAGCATTTCTACACACAAAGGGTCATAGATGTTTGGAACTCTGTTCTCCAGATAGCAGCGGATCTTAAACCAGTTGTTAATTTTCAATCCAAAATAGATACATTTTTATTAAGCAGGAGTATTTAGGTGACTCAGTGATTAGCACTGCTGCCTCATAGCGCCAGGGACATCGGTTCGATTCCACCCTTGGGCAACTGTCTGTGTGGAGTTTGCACATTCTCCCTGTGTCTATGCAGGTTTTCTTTGGATGCTACAGTTTCCTCTCGCAATCCAAAGATATGCAGGTTAGGTGGATTGGCCTTGCTAAATTGCCCATAGTGTCCAGGAATGTGCAGGCTAAGTGGGTTAACCACAGGAAATGTGGGGGTATTGGGATAGGGTGAGGGGCTGGGTCTGGATGGGATGCTCTTTGAAAAGTCAGTGCAAACTCAATTATCTGAATAGCCTCTTCTGCACGAGTCTACAATATAGATTGTATGATATGGGCCAAAGGAAGATATATGGAGTTAGGGGACAGATCAGCCATGATCTCCTCGAAGAATTCGAGCAGATTTGTCAGACATGCCGACTCAGACTATTTTACCATGCACTTCGAAGTATTCTGCAATAAGTCATCCTTAATAGTGGCCTCTAAAATCTTACCGACGTCTGAGGTCAGGCTAATTGGCCTATAGTTTCCTGTCTTCTATCTCCCTCCCTTCTTAAGCAGAGGAGTTACATTAGTCATTTTCCAATGCTCTAGAACCCACTCTGATGAATGATTCCTGAAAGATCACCACCAATGCTAACCTTCTCAGCTATCTCCTTTCAATCTCTGGGTGTAGTCCATCTGGTCCATTATCCACCTTCAGACTTTTCAGCTTCCCCAGCACCTTCTCCTTAGTGATGACCATTATACTTACCTCTGCCACCTGACTCTCTTGAAGTTATGGTCAGCTGCTGATGCCTTCCACTGTGAAAACTGATACAAAGTACATTTAATTCCTCTGCCATTTCTTTGTTTCCCCATTACTACTTCTGCAGTCTTATTTTTCAGCCGTTCAATGTCCACACTTGCCTCTCTCTTACCTCTATATATCTGAAAAATCCCTTGCAATCTTTGGTTTTACATTATTAGCTAGCTTACCCTTGCCTTTAATCTTTCCATCCCTGGTTTCTTTTGTTTTTAATTGTTCTCTGCTGTTTTTTTAAAGGTTTCCCAATTCTCTGGCTTCCCACTAATCTTCATCACACTGTAGTCTTTTTCTTTTGCTTTTATGCTGTCCCTGACTTCCCTTGTCTGCCATGGTTACCTCATCCTCTCCTTAACATGTTTCTTCATTCTTGGGATGAATTTCTGCTGTGCCTTCTGAATTACCCCAGAAACTCCTGCCTTTGCTGCTCCACCATTTTCCCAGCAAGGCTCCCCTTCTAATCACCTCTCACCAGCTCCTGCCTCATGTCTTTGTAGTTACCTTTACTCAATTGTAATACTGTTACATCTCATTCCAGCAGCTCCTTCTCAGACTCTAGGATGAATGATGTTATGGTCACTGCCCCCTAAGGGTTTCTTCACCAAGCAGGTTTGCCTCACTAAACATCACCAAATCCATAATTGCCTATTCCCCAGTGGAGTCTATCACACGCTACTCAAAAATAAAATAGACATTGCACAAATTCATTTTCTTGGAGATCTGCTGCCAAACTGATTTTCCCAGTCCACCTGCATATCGAAATCCCCCATGATTTCTGTAATCGGTCCTTTCTTACATGCCTTTCTATCTCCAGATCTTTTTTCTGTCCCACATCCTGAAAACTGCTGGGAGGCCTGTAATAATTCCCATTAGAGGCTGTTTTCCTTTGCGGTTCCACAACTCTACACAGATTCTACACCTTCCGATTCTATATCACTTCTCGCTATCGATTTAATTTCATTTAGAGTCATAGAGATGTACAGCATGGAAACAGACCTTTCGGTCCAACCTGTCCACGCTGACCAGATATCCCAACCCAATCTAGTCCCACCTGCCAGCACCCGGCCCATATCCCTCCAAACCCTTCCTATTCATATACCCATCCAAATGACTCTTAAATGTTGCAATTGTACCAGCCTCCACCACATCCTATGGCATTTCTTGCTAACAAAGCAACGCACCCCACTCTGCCTGTCCTTCCAATAGAATGCCTTTCCTTGTATATATAAGGTCCCAGCCATGATCTCCTTGCAGTCACATCTCTGAGCTGCCCACAACATCGTACCCAATTTCAAAGTGCACTACAAGCTCATTTCCTTGTAGTGCATACAGTCAAACACCCTTCGTTCTGCGCTGCCTGTCCACCTGCTGATGAAGGGCTTATGCCCAAAACATCGACTCTCCTGCTCCTCGGATGTTGCCTGATCTGCTGTGCTTTTCCTGCACCACACATTTCAACCCTCGCCAGCATCTGCAGTCCTACTTTCTTCCACCTACTCATAGTTGTCCCCTTATTCTGCAGTGCCTCATTAGATTCCTTACCCTTTCCATGCTCTCTGTCCTCAAGAGTCAAGAATAGCTTTGGATGTAGGTTAGCTCGCTGAGCTGGAAGGTTCATTTCTGGAAATAAACCTTCCAGCTCAGCGAGCAAACCTACATCCAAAACCTCAACCTGAGCTACAAATTTTCTCAAAACTCGCTAAGAGCAGCTTTATTTGTCATTTCTACCATATACAACTGATACAGTAAAAACAAGACAGCGTTCCTCCAGGACCAAGGTGCATACACTACACGATCATTCACAGGGTGGCATAAAGTGGATAAAAGCACACAAGACATCACAGTGATTCCTGTGAATTGGTCTGGAAACTTCAGCTGAGCCCTCCCTCCTATTTAACTTCTTTCCATAATTTTCCATGCAACTGAACCCAACCCCAACAATTTAGTTTAAATCCCTAAGCTCGAGGGGCTGAATCGCCTACTCCTGTTTCTATGTTCCACAAAAATTAAACACACTTTCTTTGGTAACCCTGTTAAAAATCACACAACACCACCTTGTACTCCAACAGGTCTATTTGGAAGCACTAGCAATTGCAACATTTAAAAGGCGGCTGGATGGGTATATGAATAGGAAGGGTTTGGAGGGATATGAGCCAAGTGCTGGCACATGGGACTAGATCAGGTTCGGATATCTGGTCGGCATGGACAAGTTGGACTCTATGGTAACCCTGTAATGTTTCCTCAGGGAGTAAAACCCAGGAGAGTAATTGGAGAAGCTGTAGGATTGATCTGGGCAATGGGCAGTTGTTAGGCTGCACTGTCATCCTCCGCTCCAGGTGAGGGCGCTGCCAAACGCTCCTGATTGGCTCACGCGTCTAGCCGTCTGATTGGTCGCTCCCCTCCGCGGGGGTGGAGGGATGACGGGTTCTTTGATTGGTTGACCCTGTTGCCCCCTCTGATTGGTGGCTGCTGGGACCAATCGGGTGCCGTTTTGCTGCGGTGTGCTGGCGAAGATGGCGGCGCTGTGTGGTCGGTTGCTGAGCTGTGGAGGTGAGAGGCGGAGGAGCCAATGAAGCCGTGCACGATGTCTCAGTTCTAAAGAAGCAGCGTCCAGATCGATATATTCACTGCACCTCCCAGTCAGATCAACATCCCGGCTGTGTTTTATCATTGCTGCGTGTGCAAGATGGACTTGCATTGCTGTAGCGCCTATCGCGTCTCCCCACGGTGTCATGGCTCGGCTAGAATTGAAAGGGTCCAGACCAGTGCGGAGGGAACGTGGGTTCAGGTCTCACCTTATGTCGATGGCAGAACATACAACATACATCACAGAAATTGGCCCTTCGGCCCACCATGTCCCTGACCAAGATGACTTTCTAAGCTAATCACACCTGACCGCTCAAGATCCAAATCCCTCTGTTCCGTGCCTGTATCTATCTAAATGCCACTTAAATGTTACTATTGCAACTGCTTCTATCACCTCCCAGGCAGTGTGTTCTGAGCACCTACCACCCTCGGTGCAGAAAACCTGCCTTGCATACCTCCTTTAAACATGTCCCCCTCTCACTTTGAACCTTTGTTTCCTAGTATTTGACATTTACACCCTGTGGGTAAAAGAATTGCAATTTTATTTCTCTTGCACCTTGTTCAGTATTCCTGTAAAATTTGGGTAAATATGGTGTTTGTGACTGAGTCCAAGTGTTGTTGTACTAATTTTAAGTGCAGGGCCAGATTTCTGCAGTATTCCATGTGTGATCCAACCAAGGCTGAGGTGGGTTTTTTTTTCTTTCATTCATGGGATGTGGACGTAACTGGCCAGACCAGTATTTATTGTCCATGCCTAACTGCAAAAGTTAATCATGTGGGCTAGACCAGGTAAGGACAGCAGAGTTTTCTTCCCTAAAGGTCATTTGTGAACTTTTGGGCCTTTTCTGAAAATCTGCAACAATTTCATGGCTATCATTAGACTCTTAATCCCAGATTTTTTTATTGAATTCACATGCCGCCATTTGCCATTAACTGGCTCTTTGCATTAATAGTTTTGTGATAATACCATTAGGCCATCAGCTCCCCTAAAGACAAGGCTGAAGTGTACAAAGACACCTTTAGCCAGCAACAACTGCGTGTATGATTCACCTCAGCTTCAGCTCTCCAGCATCACAGATGTTGGCCTTTGGCCACTTTGATACACTCCATATGATTTAGTTCATACATGGGATGTGAGTGTTCCTGGCTCGGCCAGCAATTATTGCCCATGCCTAAGTCCCCAGAGAGCAGTTATGTACTACTTTGGCTCTGAATGTACAGCAGATTTCCTTCTCTAAAAGCTGTTAGTGATCTAAATGGATGTTTTTGATAATCAGCCGTGGTTACCATTCGACTAGCTTTTTAATTCCAGATTTTTAAATCCTGTTCCAAATTCAAATTTCACCATTTGTCTTGATGGAATTTAAACTGATAAAATCTGGATTTTAAAACTGGCCTATAACTGGGGTGGCATGATGGCTCAGTAATTAGCACTGCTGCTTCACAGCGCCAGGGACCCAGGTATGATTCAAGCCTCAGGTGACTGTGTGGAGTTTGCACATTCTCCCCGTGTCTGCGTGGGTTTCCTCTGGGTGCTCTGGTTTCCTCCCACAGTCCAAAGATGTGTAGGTTAGGTGGATTGGCCATGCTAAATTGCGCATAGTGTTCAGGGATGTGTAATGCAGGGGAAATGTAGAGTAATAGGGTTGGGTAATAGATCTGGATGGGATACTCTTTGGACGGTTGGTGTGGACTTGTTGGGCCGAAGGGCCTGGTTTCACACTGTAGGGATTTTAATTCTAATTCTGTGATGCGCCAAGAAATATACATTGATTATCACAAAAACCCATCTGGTTCAGTCATGTCCTCAGGAAGAAATCTGCCATTCCTGCCACATGATTTATTGTCTGAAATGGCCACTCACCTTAAGAGGTAATTAGGGATAGGCAATAAATTTTCTCTTTGTCATTGGTATCTTCATCCCATGAAAGGATTTTAAAAAAAGACTTTGTCCAATACAAGTATATGCTGACTCAGCAGCAGCTTAATTACATTTCTGGATGTTATCTTTTTCTTAGTCTCCTGTAGCCAAGGTTACATCCTGTGAAAATGCTGCTCTGAAATAATGTGCAAAGATGACCCAAGAAAATACTTCTACCTTCACTATCCCCTAAAGAAATTTCTCATTATCAATTTGCATGATTGGATGACTTTCAGGTAAACTTCTCAATAAGCATTCACATAGGAGGTCGTAAAAGAAAGTTGTTTGAATAGAAAATGCTTCACTTCTTAAAAAGCTGAGGTGTTCATTAAACCCAAATATTTGTGATTTGTGTTTTTGAAGGGTGGTTTCCACCCCATCAGATTGTACGTCATGGATCCAAGGCTGTCACTCGGCACCGCAAGCCCATGCATATTCTACGTCAGAAGCTGCTGGCTGTCACAGAATATATCCCTCCAAAACCTGCCATCCCAGAAAGATGCATCAAAGCTCCTAAGAAGGAGGTGCAAGAGGTGAAGACGATGAGTGTTGCTTTGGGATTACATTGACATTTTTTCACCCCATTGTGTATAGGAGAAAAAGTCAGGAAATTCTTTTATATGAAATGAAGATTTATTTATTTGGCATGGAGTTTGATGCAGGAATTTACCAAAACCTGTGCAAATTTGCACAGTTTCAAATGATTTTAGATAAAAAGCAAATTGGGTGTGCTGAAGGCATATTACAGGCAGACGATCCTTTATCTGAAATGCTCGGGACCACCTGTTTTTCGGAGTTCCGAATTTTTCGATTTTCAGAATAAGTGACATTTAATGGTGAAAGTTTAAAAAAATCTTATTGGTGGAACAGACTTTAAGTAAGAACAGGCCAGTTGGTGGTTGCCCCCCCCCCATGTCGCATCTTAGTGACTTGTATCGACTGGGTCTTGACTTGGGTTAACTGTTTGTACACCAAACAATCTTGTTAAGGAGACATGAACTTCAGACAAAAACCTTTGGATTTCGGAGCTTTTCGGTTTTTGGATGTTCGAATAAAGTATCGTCTACCTGTACTGCTATTTAAACAGTTTTTTGGTAGTACGGTACTAAAGCATGATTGAAAAAAAGATATAATCTGTTGAAGCTTTTTGTCTTGCATTTGTTAGGACAGTTCATAAGAAATACCTAAAATAAATTCAGACAGTTTGAGAAGAGAGTGTTGTTTGGCTTTTGATTCATAGAGGTGTTGTCATGAATAATGCACGAGTTATTAATGTCAGGTAGTTAACAACTGGGCTTTGTTTAAATTTTTCATGAGCTGAAAATGTGTTGCTGGAAAAGCGCAGCAGGTCAGGCAGCATCCAAGGAACAGGAGAATCGACGTTTCGGGCATAAGCCCTTCTTCAGGAATGAGGAAAGTGTGTCCAGCAGGCTAAGATAAAAGGAAGGGAGGAGGGACTTGGGGGAGGGGTGTTTGAAATGCGATAGGTGGAAGGAGGTCAAGGTGAGGGTGATAGGCCGGAGTGGGGGTGGTGGCGGAGAGGTCAGGAAAAAGATTGCAGGTTAGGAAGGCGGTGCTGAGTTCGAGGGATTTGACTGAGACAAGGTGGGGGGAGGGGAAATAAGGAAACTGGAGAAATCTGAGTTCATCCCTTGTGGTTGGAGGGTTCCTAGGCAGAAGATGAGGCGTTCTTCCTCCAACCGTCGTGTTGCTATGGTCTGGCGATGGAGGAGTCCAAGGACCTGCATGTCTTTGGTGGAGTGGGAGGGGGAGTTGAAGTGTTGGGCTACGGGGTGGTTGGGTTGGTTGGTCCGGGTATCCCAGAGGTGTTCTCTGAAACGTTCCGCAAGTAGGCGGCCTGTCTCCCTAATATAGAGGAGGCCACATCAGGATGCAATAGATGAAGTGTGTGGAGGTGCAGGTGAATTTGTGGCAGATATGGAAGTATCCCTTGGGGCCTTGGAGGGAAGTAAGGGGGGAGGTGTGGGCGCAAGTTTTGCATTTCTTGCGGTTGCAGGGGAAGGTGCCGGGAGTGGAGGTTGGGTTGGTGAGGGGTGTGGACCTGACGAGGGAGTCACGGAGGGAGTGGTCTTTTCGGAATGCTGATAGGGGAGGGGAGGGAAATATATTCCTGGTGGTGGGGTCCGTTTGGAGGTGGCGGAAATGACGGCGGATGATACGATGTATATGGAGGTTGGTGGGGCGGTAGGTGAGGACCAGTGGGGTTCTGTCCTGGTGGCGGTTGGAGGGGCGGGGCTCAAGGGCAGAGGAGCGGGAAGTGGAAGAGATGCGGTGGAGGGCATCGTCGACCACGTCTGGGGGGAAATTGCGGTCCTTGAAGAAGGAGGCCACCTGGGTTGTACGGTTTTGGAACTTGTCCTCCTGGGAGCAAATGCGGTGGAGACAAAGGAATTGGGAATATGGGATGGGACTGCATCTGTAGTCCTCACTTTCTCCTCGTAAATTTTTCATGAGGCAAGTTAATACCCAAATAGATAGAGAAATAAATCATAGAATGACTCTAACTTGTTGAGTTGAAACAGTTGAAGTTTGTGAACTTTTTACATTTGCAAAGAACAGGACCTTGTGTATTACTGTGCCACATTTGCACGTACTGGGAACTCCATAATCAATACACATGACTTGTTATTCACAATTAGAAAGAACTTATATATACATTGTCCTTGTTTCAACTCAACAAAATAGATGACAGCAGTTTTCTGGTTTGAAATTTAAACAAAGCTTGTTAGGTAACTGTAAGTCATCATTTACTCATGCATTTTCCCTGGCAATGTCTACCAGTCAGTCAACTTGCTGACCGATCAGCACTCTCCATCCCTACAGTATAAATGCTGTTTATCCTTTGACATTTATCATGAATTGTCCTGATGAGTATAAGATGAAAAGTTTAACCAAAATGTGTTTTTGTTTAACAATACTCACATTTTACTTTTATTGATAGATCTCCTGTACTATTGCTCACAGGTGCTGGGGCACAATTACTTGCAGTGTTCCTTTGTAGCACAACAGAATTAAGATAGAGAAAGCAGGAATGTTGCCCACTTTTGGAGCTTTCATTCATAGTCTTTTGAGAAAATAAGGTTTAAGGAGAGGCCATTGGTCCAATAAATTCCATTTGTGTTACACAATTTACACTCACATTTCTGATTCAGATCACTAATAACAAGATTACTGTGAAGCATACAAAATTGAAATTTCCTACAGAGAGTAATTTGCAGACAAAGCTTGACACCATGTCACATAGACCAAATTTTGGTCAAAAAAAAGGATTTCAGTATTGTGTTGTGAAGAAGAATAAAGAAACAGAAGAGCTGAAGAAGACATTTTATGTACCTGACTGCTGAAGGCATTATTCCCAATGGTGAAGCAGTTAAAATCAGAAATGATCAAGAATTAGCCAGAATTAGCACAGTGTAGATAACCTGGAAGTTTATGTGGCTGGAGGAGGTCACACATACAGCGGAGTGGAAGAAGGTTATAGAGGGGTTTGTAAACAAGGATGACAAAAGTCTTGTTATACTTTGATCTTAGAGAAATCTGAATTTTCTTTCTAATGAGATCTGGAAAAAAAACTTCCTCCGAAAGAGATCTTTTTGGGAATGTATCCCCTTAACACTGGAAAGAGAAAGATATTGTGGGATAGTGTGAATGCTGTTGCAGTACATTATTTTCACCACAAGAGGATCCTTGTGAGCCACAGAAATATTTCAGTGATCTCCAGTTGCAAAAACTGTTGTTTCATGTCCCTTCCACAGCAAAACATTTAATCCTAATTTGCGGGTGTAGTTAATAAATCTTCTATCCAGTTTGGAATTCAGAAATAGGAACCAGGAGGGCCCTAAAATAAATTTTGGGACAGGTAGGAATACAGTGCCTTTGGGTTAGAGAAAGGAAACATTAATCAGGATTTTCATTAGTGATCCTTGTCTAGTAATCCTGGTGGGAGAGGCACCACTGCTAATTTCAATGCAGAAAATATCTGGATTTGGCTGTGATTCTGCTCAAGGTGCTGTTGTTGCCTGGAAAACAGTGGCACAGTGGTTAGCACTGCTGCCTCACAGCACCAGAGACCCGGGTTCAATTCCCGCCTCAGGCGACTGACTGTGTGGAGTTTGCACATTCTCCCCGTGTCTGCGTGGGTTTCCTCCGAGTGCTCCGGTTTCCTCCCACAGTCCAAAGATGTGCAGGTTAGGTGAATTGGCCATGCTAAATTGCCCATAGTGTTAGGTGAAGGGGTAAATGTAGGGGTATGAGTAGGTTACGCTTCGGCGGGTCGGTGTGGACTTGTTGGGCCGAAGGGTCTGTTTCCACACTGTGATGTAATCTAATCTAATGTAATCTAAATCTAAAAATACCTGGGAAACTGGACTGCAGCAATTTCAAGAGAACAGGATGATGAGCAGCTGATTTGATTTCAGCTGAACACAAAAGTACACAGAGCTGGGCTGTTAACAAAGGCATCTTCCTTTCCTGTGCTTTGAACAATGTTTCATCGTTTCCTATTTGTAGCTGTAATGCCATAGATAACTTTTGTGTGTCAATCTCTCCTTCAGCCATCCGGTTTTGAGAAACTCCTCCGGCGCGAGGTGGAAGTAACATTCAATGAGAATAAAATGATTACAGTTTTCCAGAACAACTCCATCAAATCAGAGGACCTGAAACTTCTTCGCCATAGATTACTGAAGCATGATATTCGCATGAAATTCTTCCCTAACCAGGTTTCTGCATCCTGTATATCATTCTGTAACTAATATCATTTCCAGAATTACTGTTGCCAAATAAGCAGTGTTTGCTTCATAGCTGGTTCTCCCTTTAGCTGTTAGATTCGATTAGATCCCCTTCAGTGTGGAAACCGGCCCTTCAGCCTAACCAGTCCACAGCAACCCTCCAAACAGTAACCCACCCAGACCCATTCCCCTCCGACTGATGCACTTAACACTATGGGAAATTTAGCATGGCCAATTCACCTGGCCTGTGGGAGGAAACCGGAGCACCCGGAGAAAACCCACGCAGACACGGGGAGATTGTGCAAACTCCACACAGTCATCCGGGGCTGGAATTGAACCTGGGATCCTGGTGCTGTGAGACAGCAATGCTAACTACTGAGCCACCATGCTGCCCATTAGATATTTCTCCTCCTTTTCTCTCCCTACTCATTACACTCTTGAGAAGAGATGGGCAACAATCCACAAAGAAAAATAGTTCCCATTTAAAGATATGAGCTACGTTAGTGTAGTGGTTATGTTACAGGGTTAGTAATCCAGAGATCTAGGCAAATGATCTGAAGACCTCGGTTCAAATCTCATCATGGCAGCAATTTAAGTTATGCCAACTAAGTAAAATTGACAATTAATTAAATCAGTGACATGGTTTTTTAAAAGCTGAGCTATTTCACAAGGTCTGTATGTGACTCCAGACCTACACCATTGTGATTGACTCTTCACTGCTTTCTTAAATGGCTTAACGAGTCACTTAGTTATTTCAAGGGGCAGTTAGAGAAGGTGCCCACGTCCTGTTTATAAACAAAACTGACAAAGGTTTTAAAAAGTTCCAGTCGATCTCCAATGGTATTGGGAAAGGAGAATTGTGACCAAGCTATGAAATGGTCTCTGGAGAGGAGCTTAAACCACAACCTTGTGTTGTACCACTGAGCTAAGCTCGACACTGATATCAGTAAAGCTGGCCGTGCATCGTATAGCTGTGTAAACATTGCCTGTTTTTATCAGGTCGGTATATGGTATTTAAACATTGTAAACATTATATAAATGCAAGTCTCAGTGGAGTCATATTTCCCCTTACCCCTTGTAACAGCATTGATTGTTTCTCTGTCTCAGATTCTGCGTTCGTATGTTGGAAATACCAAGTACAGGAACCTGCTGCCTCTGTTTATTGGTCACAATATCATTATTGTGAGTAAGGAGCCTAAAGCAAAAGAGCTTCTGCAGACTGTACGCAATACAACTCAGATCAGTTTACTGGGTAAGGCTTACTCTCAAGCAATGGCAGGACTCGGGTTAAATTGAAACCATAGTTATTTGCAGTCTCCAGTTGCTTCTGATTCTTAAACTTGATTACACACATTTCATTAGGTTATGTGCTCTCTTTCACAGAACCATTAGCTTTAGTCCAGCAATCGCTTTTCACCTTGAGACTGAAGAAGATATTTTATGCAAAAAGATAGAGCATACATTTCATGCTTACATTGTTCCATGAAACACAGATTTTCACTAAAACCTGTTTAATTGCAGAGGGTTTCAGCTCTTGCTTTGTTTGAGCATTGACAGAGGCTGATTGCCATGCCTGTACCTTCTGGTCACACTTCCATGTAGTAAAAGGGAATGCTGACTTCAGTGTGTAGAATACATTTAAACGCCTATTCTGATTTTATAACTGGCTTGGTGCTCTTTCTCTTTATTGCACGTAGTTTGTTTTAAAAACAAACTATTTTGGTAATCAAATGGTCTATCTGTGAAACAGAGTCCTCAGATTGAAAATGGAAGTGATTTGTATTTATCCGTGTAGATGTAAATCACATCGGTTTCATATTTTAAGAAAAATGTTGTGGGATAGAGCTTGGAGGACCTGTGGTTCTTAAAGTGGTCTACAATATGGGATTTTCTCACCAAATTACATTCACCAATCACCCTTACTGAGTGTCCATCACTCCTGGTCCAGTGGTTTTTTTGGTTTTAAAATTCTCCTGTTTGTCTTCAAATCTTTCTCTGGTTTTGCCCTGTATGTAATGTCCCCACATCCCATAATCCTTCAGGATCTCTGCACAAGTCTTGCTTCAAAGCTTTGGATTGCCCTTTCAGAACCTTACTCCCCCACCCCCAACACCCTTTCCTCCTTTTCTTTCTCAATTAAACTGGCAACTAAACTCTTAACATTTGACTGAACTTTTGGTCATCTGTTTTAATTTCTCCTGATATGGCTTGGTGTTAAGTTTTACTTAAAAGCTTAAGAATTATGAGCAGGAGTTGACTGTACAGAACCTTGAGCTTGCTCAGTCTCAGCTACACTTTCCTGTTTTATTTCCCCATGACCCTTGATTGCTCTAAAGTTCACAATTTTAGCATTGAATTTTGTCTGACAATGCTCATGGGAAATTTTACTGTGTCATATATATATTCTCCTTATATCATATATATTTTCCTTACATCATATTTACTATGTGAATGCATTCTATTCTTCTTTGTTATTTCTATGTCTGTAATAGACTAACGACAGACATTGATCACTGACATCTTCAGCAGTGTCAGAATGTAGAAGATGCTAAAATATGCCCCTGTTGATTGTGCTGTCTCGTCCTGTGCAGGTGCTTGTATTGAAGACGTACTCTTCAGCAAACAGGGAGTGGTGAACTATTCCAGACTCCCAGGAATGCAGGTCGTCCGTGGGGAGATTGTCAGCGGCCTGACGCTTATGACGTCTCAGACATGCCAGCTTCTACAGTCTGGCCCTGTGCACCTTGCTGCTTTGTTGGAGCAGTACTTGAAGCAGCAGAGTGAAGCTGCCACTGGACTAAAAGGGACTGAGAGTCTAGAGCAGAAGGAAATACAAGGGAGTCCAGCATCTTAGAACTTCAGAATTTGGGATTTTTTTTCTGAGTGACAAAATATCTCTCTGCTTGAAGAATTACATGGATTCTGGACGAAATAAAACCACATGTCTGCTCATGCGTAGAGCTGTAAAGGACTGCTTAATTATTGGAAGGTAACAGATTTTCTAGCTCGCATCATTTAATCAGATCATAAACTATAGGAACAAGAGTATGCCGACCGGCCCCTCCAGCCTGCACCACCATTCAACAAGATCATGGCTGATTCGACATTCCTCACGTCCACTTTCCAGCACCTTTTCCCCATATCCTTCATCCTTAACTGATCAAGAATCTATCTCAGCCTTAAATATCCCAGAATGTATTGCTTTTACCTTTGTTGTGGCACCTTACCAAATGCTTTCTGAGTAGTAAATCCACTGATTCCTCTTTATCCACAGCACGTTTATTCATCAAAGAACTCCAAACAAATTGGTAAAACTTTATTTGTTTTACAAAACTATGTTAACTCTGAGTTTGAATTTGAATTGAATTTATTGTCATGTGTCCCGAGGCACTGCGAAAAGCTTTGTCTTGTGAGCGATAAAGGCAGATCAGAGGTAAGTAGCATAGATAAGTAAATAATAGGTAAACAGCAGCAAAAACAAAAACACAGGTACAGGCAAATGTTAAGAGTTTGTTGTCCATTCAGTATTCTAACAACAGTAGGGTAGAAACTGTTTCGAAACCAGTTAGTGCATGTGTTCAGGCTTCTGTACCTTCTCCCTGCTGGTAGAGGTTGTAGAAAAACATTGCCAGGGTGGGATGGATCTTTGAGAATGCTGGCGGCCTTTCCTTGACAGCGGGCCTGGTAGATGGATTCTATAGATGGGAGGTTGGCCTCTGTTGACAGAAAATGAAAGCTCATGATGTAGCGGATAACATAGTGGCATGGACGGAAGATTATCTGGTTAATGGAAAATAGAGATTCAACGTAAATGAGTAATTTTTTAGTCGACAAGATGTAATGAGTGGTTTACCACAGAGATCAGTGCTGGAATCAAGTTTTCACAATCAATATCAATAACTTAGATGATGGAACTGAAGGTTTTGTTGCTAAATTTGTTGATGAGATAATGTTTAGTAAATAAAACTGAGTTGTGAGGAAGACATAAGACTACAACAGAATATAATTAGGTAAAGTGAGTGGGCAAAATCCAGCAAATTGAGTGAACTGTGGGATATGTGAAAATTGTCCAATCGGAGGGAAATATGAAAATGAACCATATTATATAAACAATGAGGAACTGCAGAACTCTGGGATGAAGAAGGATCTGGATGGCCTAATGCAAGAATTGCAAAAGGTTAGAATGCAGGTACAGCAAGTAATTAGCAAGGCTATTAAAATGTTATTTTTAATTACAAGGGGATTGAATGCAACAGTAAGGCGGTTTTGCTTCAGTTGCAAAGGGCATTAGTGAGACTGCATTAGGAGTACTGGTCTCTTTATTTAAGGATGGATGTAAATGCATTTATTTAATGAGGTTAGTTCAGGACAGTTCTGATGAAGAATCAAAAAGAGTGGTGCTAGAAAAGCACAACAGGTCAGGCAGCATCCAAGGAGTAGGAGAATCAATGTTTCGGGCATAAGCCTTTCATCAGATTTGTGGAGGGGGAAGGGGGCTGAGATATAAATGTGGGATGGGGCTGTGGGAAAGGCATCCCACCTACCTTACCATCCTCCCTATTTATCTCTCAGCCCGCGTCTCCCTCCACATTCTTGATGAAGGGCTTATGCCCGAAATATTTACTCTCCTGTTCCTCAGTTGCTGCCTGACCTGCGCCCCACGTTTTCCAGCGCCACACGTTTCGATGGACTCTCCAGCTTTTGCAGTCCTCACTTTCTCCTAGTTCTGAAAAAGAGTCATCTTGGATTCAACGTTCTCTGTTTCTCTCGCCACCCACTACCAGACCTGCTAAGTTTCTTCAGAATACAGATTGTTTCAGATTTCCCGTGTCCAGAGTATTTTTTTATTCAAGTGAGGAAAAGGGACTGACTGTGTACAGTAGCTGTAATTGCTCAGATTTTAAGATAGCTTGGGAGTTGAATTCTGTATGTAGATTGAAATTTGTGCCATCCAAATGAAATACAAAAGGTTGAAGATTTACTGGGAGATGATCTGACTCATCAAAACAGTTAGCTTTTAGGTGTTGTTGAAATATAAAGAATATATTAATGATGACTGACTCTACTTGAATTATTTTTTATTAAATATTTATATTTGCTGTGTTAACCCTCTATATAATTATTTAATCTATGAAGAAATATGATCAAATATTTTTAGCCTGTAAACAGTGGCCTTAGATTGTTAATTTCCACTTCCAGGAAGTTGAATTACTTTAGTGACTTTTTTTTCACGATAGATAGACAGCCTATAGCAAAAGGGAAATGAATTTTCAATAGGCTTCGATCATCTCTTAATGTCATGTCTAAGACTATCTGTTCCATAAGCAAAAACGTCATACCTAAATAATTGCCATGATCAGTTTTGGCAATGAACCTGTAACAATCCTATACTGATTACTGGAGAATACATGAGACACACTTCACTTTCAACCTTCCTTTCAGAAGATAGATTAACCAAGGAGCAGTTGGGTTAGGACATTTGGCCGTACAAACCTGCACTGCTATTCAATAAGGTTATTTTGATCTGATTGTAAGATTAAATCTGCATTCCTGCCTCTCCCCGATAACCTTCCACCCCTTAATAAGAATCTATCCCATTCTGTCTTAAAAGTATTCAAAGTCTCTGAATCCATTACCTTTTATAGAAGAGAGTTTTCCAAAGTCACTCTTATTATACACAGTACTCCAGAATTTCACCTTGGTGAATTTTGTGCACACGTTGAGGCAGGCCATAACTTTTGGGTCTAGCGTTTGCATTAACTAACCTAAAATGACTGCAAAACAAATGTACTGCTTTGCCCAGTAATAAGCTTAAATCTTGGTTTTGAGGGTCCTTCCATGTGTTTTTATTTTGTTTTCATTCCAACATTAATCTAAATGTTTTTGCAATTAAAAGCAAACACTTAAGTTACAGAATGCAAGATCCCCATTTCTTATGAATACACCTAGAATGAGCATTTGGCTTAAGATCATTGATAAGGTTTTTGCTTGATTTTCTCTTACGAATAGAACATGAATGTGTACTCTGGCAAGAAATGAAACAATCATGTTCACCATTCATAGAATTCTTCAGACAATGGTTGACATTTTGTATAAATAAACTTTATCAGCCAGAAGAGGGCACTTGTTAATGAAACAAGGCTGTACAAGGGATGAGACATTCTCTCAGACAACAGCATAAACTATATCTAAAAAAAATCAAAATCATAAACAACAGTTCAGTGAGGAAATTGAAGAAAACTTATCAAAAAGTGTAATGTGTGACTTGAACCCAATAGAGATCTTAAGCTTTCCTTCGTAACTGGTAGAGAAGAACAAACCAATTGATGAAGTTTTGTGTTCTAGTTAATGCTGATGATATAATTTGCTTTCTTTTATCATTAATGCTTAAGGATTTGAGTGCAACAGTAAACTCAGTAAAGATAATTTGCAGTCAAGTTGGTGTCAAGTTTAAAAACCTTACGGTAGAATTTAAACTTAAGTTTAAGGAAATGTTTGTTGATGTAATATGTTGATTTTCACACAAAATTCATTGGTGAATTAATTAATCAATCACTCAAGTGATGAGTGATTATTCCAAAAGATGGATTACCTCTTAACATTAAAGATAACATTTGCAAATCAGTGAACTGAATGAGTTAACTAATTTCTTCATTTTGTGATGTGATATAAAGTTACAAGGAGATCAGACTAAGACAAAAAAATCTGATGGAATTGTTTCTGATTAGTGGGAAAATGTCAAGTGTTGGAGAAACTGAGCACAGTCGGATCGGTTTGTGGCTTGTACAGATGTATGAGTCAAATGTGTGTTTCATAGTTCATGTAACAAGGCAACAAGACTTCTAAATCTAGAAATAATATCTAGGTTTGCTTTTTGTATAATCAACAGTGATGTCACACAATATTTTGGTCCAGGAAGTCCAGTTTTTGAGAGGCTTCAGAAATGTGAACCTGTCATTAAAATCTCTTTTTTTTTTTTACTAAAGTGGCAGCATTTTTGACTCTCAGGGAAAAGTTTGTAAGTGAAGCCCCACATTAAGGAGTGAAGGCTTAGGAGAAATAACGGAGACTCAACTTTGGTTCCCACTTATGATGAAAGATCATCCACCTGAAATGTAAACTCTGGTTATCCACAGATGCTGCCAGACCCGTTGAGTGTTTCCAGCATTTTCTGTTTTTATATCAAATTTCCAGCATCTGTAGTATTTTGCTTTCATTGCAATTGGTTTAACCTCTATTAAGGCTTCATGTTTTATTGATCTGAAATGCTATCTTTGTACATCTCTTAAATGCTGCTTGTCTGGCTGAATGTTTCCTGGGTTTTTTTTTTCTTTTTTTAAACAAAAACAATTCAGATTAGAATTTTCCATTCGGCTTTACTAAAGCTAGCTGCCATGGTGTGACAAGAATGAGGGTGCTGTCAAGATTTTTCTCACTGCATGTCATAGAAAGATGGCAGTTTATATGAATTGCAACATTTTAAAAAATCACGTAAATATGATATAATGCAAACATTAATTATCAGGATGGCCCCCAGGATGAGGGATTTTAAATTCCTTGGATAGATTAGAGAAGCTGGGAGTATTCTCTGAGAAGATTGAGACATGATTCAATGGAAGAGTTTTAAATGATGAGAAAAGCAGATGCAGAGAAGCTGTCCTTATGGTGAAGAGTCAAGAATCAGAACACATAAAGTAATCATCAAATGAAACAAAGACATTGTGTGGGAACAAAACAGAAACTGCTGGAGACACTGGTCGCGCCTGGCATCATCTGTGTAGAGGGAACAGTTAGTGTTTGGGGTCAGTGACCCAAGAACATTTTTGAAAGGTCACTCGACTTGAAAGGCTCACAGTGCTTTCTCTCCACTGATGCTGCCAGACCTGCTGAGTTTCTCCAGCAACTTGTTTTTGCTTCAGATTTCCATCAACTGCAGCCCTTGCTTTTAATGTCACAAGGAAAACCTTTTACAGCAAGTGGAATCTGGCATGCACATCCTAAGAATATGGTGGAGGTACAGTTCTTCTGAAGAAGGGTCACTGGACTCGAAATGGTAAATCTGTTTTCTCTCCACAGATGTTGCCTGACTTGCTGAGCTTTTCCAGCAATTTTCTGTTTTTGGACTGTATCCCTACTGGTTTTGACTTTGTGGTAACGTTGCTCACTGTTTACAACATTATACCCTTGTCCTCATTAGCTGAAAGATTGTAATTCTCTCAATGGCTGAAACATTGAAGCCTCTCTCCATTGGTTGACATGATGTGGAGTGCATCCCCATTCGAAGTGATTAAAGACTTAACAGCAGTCTAGATTTGTTCAAAACTTCAAATCAGTTGTATGACACTTTGATCTTTTGCTATAAATTCTGTGTCTTATGCTCCTGCCCCACTAGCTACCTGACGAAGGAGCAGTCCTCCAAAAGATTGTACTTCCAAATAAACCTGTTGGACTATCACCTGATGTTGTGTGAATTTTAACGTTGTCCATTGATTGAAACATTGTAACTCTCCTCTCATTGGCTGAAGCATTGTAATACTCACTGCAAACAAAGAACCTGATTTCATCTTGTGGTAATCTCTCTCCACCTCCCACCCCCACCCAAACTGCCTCAAAGCTCATAGCCATCCAACCCCCAGCAAACTTCTACCTCCTTCCTAAAATTCACAGACAGGACTGCCCATAGAGTTATAGAGATGTACAGCATGGAAACTAACCCTTCGGTCCAACCTGTCCATGCCAACCAGATATCTCAACCCAATCTAGTCCCACCTGCCAGCACCTGGCCCATATCCCTGCAAACCCTTCCTATTCATATACCCATCCAGATGCCTCTTAAATGTAATTGTACCAACCTCCACTACATCCTCTGGCAGCTCATTCCATACACATACCACCCTCTGTGTGAAAAAGTTGTCCCTTAGGTCTCTTTTATATCTTTCCCCTCTCACCCTAAACCTATGCCCTCTAGTTCTGGACTCCCTGATCCCAGGGAAAAGACTTTGCCTATTAACCCTGATAATGCCCCTCATAATTTTGTATACCTCTATAGGGTCACCTCTCAGCCTGCGACTGCCCCAACAGAACTCCTCTCCTCCTACATCAGCTTGATTTTATTTTGTTTCTCCCCTTGTCCAGTCTCTTCTCACTTCTGTGATTCCTCTGTTGCTTTATGTCAGTTTGAGAATTTCCCATTTGCAGATTCCAGCTGTCTCCTTTTTTCCATGTGTGAGATACTAAATGAGTATTTTGCATCAGTATTTACTGTGAAGAAGGACATGGAAGTTAGGGAAATAAATAGTGAAATCTTGAAAAGTGTATATTACAGAAGAGGAGGTGCTGGTTGTCTTAAAAGACATAAAGGTAGATAAATCTCCAGGACCTAAGCAGGTGTATCCCAGAACTTTGTGGGAAGCTAAGGAAGAGATCGCTAGGCCCTTTTTTAAGTTACTTGCTTCATTGCCTTTGTTTAAACAAGGTGGTGAGGAAAAGCCAGGGAATTATCAACCAGTGAGCCTGACATCAGTGATGGTTAAGTTGTTAGAGGGGATTCTTAAGAACAGGATTAAATGCATTTGGATAAGCAAGGACTGATTAACTACAGTCAACATGGCTTTGTGCATAGGAAATTGTGTCTCACTAACTTGACTTTTCTGAAGAAGTGACAAAGAAGATTGACTCAGGCAAAGTGGTAGACATTGTCTACGTGGATTTCAGCAAGGCATTCGACTAGGTTCCACATGGTAGACTGGTTAGCAAGATTTGATCACATGGAATCCCAGGACAGCTAGTCAACTGGATAAAAAATTGCCTTGAAGGTAAGAAACAAGGTGGTGGTTATTTTATAGACTGGAGGTCTGTGACCAGCAGTGCGTGGCAAAGATCAGTGCTGGGTCCAGTGCTGAAACATGTTGGTTTAAGTTCTTTCACATATAAATTGCAGAAAAGATGATAGACTTAACAAACGATCCAGGTCGTTTTCAATATATAATTTCAATTACATCACACTGTAAACTTTTACCATAAATTCTGGGCTGAAAAATGTGTTGCTGGAAAAGTACAGCAGATCAGGCAGCATCCAAGGAGTTGGAGAATCGACGTTTCGGGCATAAGCCCTTCTTCAGGAATGAGGAAGGTGTGCCAAGCAGGCTAAGATAAAAGGTAGGGAGGAGGTTAAGGTGAGGGTGATAGGCCGGAAAGTGGGTGGGGGCGGAGAGGTCAGGAAGAAGATTGCAGGTCTAGAAGGCGGTGCTGAGTCCGAGGGTTCGGACTGAGATAAGGTGGGGGGAAGGGAAATGAAGCTGGAGAAATCTGCATTCATCCCTTGTGGTTGGAGGGTTCCTAGGCAGAAGATGAGGTGCTCTTCCTTTAGGCATCGTGTTGCCATGGTCTGGCGATGGAGGAGGCCAAGGACCTGCATGTCCTTGGCGGAGTGGGAGGGGGAGTTAAAGTGTTCAGCCACAGGGCGGTTGGGTTGGTTGATGCGGGTGTCACAGAGGTGTTCTCTGAAACATTCCTCAAGTAGGTGGCCTGCCTCCCCAATTTAGACGAGGCCACATCGGGTGCAGCGGATGCAGTAAATGATGTGTGGAACGTTTCAGAGAACACCTCTGGGACACCCGCACCAACCAACCCAACCACCCCGTGGCTGAACACTTTAACTCCCCCTCCCACTCCGCCAAGGACATGCAGGTCCTTGGCCTCCTCCATCGCTAGACTCAGCACCGCGTTCTTGACCTGCAATCTTCTGCCCGACCTCTTCGCCCACACCCCCTCTCCAGCCTATCACCCTCACCTTAACCTCCTTCCACCTATCGCACTCCCAACACCCCTCCCCCAAGTCCCTCCTCCCTACCTTTTATCTTAGCCTGCTTGGCACACCTTCCTCATTCCTGAAGAAGGGCTTATGCCTGAAACGTCGATTCTCCTGCTCCTTGGATGCTGCCAGACCTGCTGTGTTTTTCCAGCAACACATTTTTCAGCTCTGATCTCCAGCATCTGCAGTCCTCACTTTCTCCAACATAAATTTGGTCTTACACTCCACAATCACCTGATGAAGGAGCAGCGATCCGAAAGCCAGTGCATCCAAATAAACCTGTTGGACTATAACCTGGTGATGTGTGATTTTTAACTTTGTCGACCCCAGTCCAACTCCGACATCTCCAAATCATGACTCCCATTGGTCTAAACATTGTAACCCTCTTCTCATTGGTCTATACATTGTAACCCTCTTCCCATTGGTCCCAACATTGTAATCCGCGTTCCATTGGCTGAAACACTGTAACCCTTTTCCCATTGGCTGAAACATTGTAACCGCCTCCCCATCGGTCTAAACGTTGTAATCCCTTTACCATCGGTTGAAACATTGTAATACTCAGTGCATCATCAACCCTCTTTCCATTGGCTGAAACATTGCTCCCTGTCCCTATTGGATGATGTTTAAGTAGGCGGGGTGAGGTTTGATTGACACGACGAGACGAGGTCGAGGAGCAAAGGAAAACTGAAGAGAGAGAGAGAGAGAGGGAGGAGGCAGCAAGCGGACACGGAAGAGGCAAAAAAAAAAGTGTCTGCTGGAGATTGCGCCCAAAAGAAAGAAAGAAAGAAGAGCTTCATTGGAATTTCAATCCCTGGGATTGGGGCAATCACCCACCTCCCGCTCCAGTCCCACCCAGGGGTAAGAGGTTTGCAGCTTTGACCGACTTGCAGGTGGCCAAAAGCTTCGAGATTCCTCTCTTTCCTCCTGGGAGTGGCTTCCTATATTCCTGCTGCTTTTCCCCACCCCCCGAACAGTAGGATTTCCCTGGAGCCTGAAGGAGCAGCTGTGCCTGTTCTGGGAAGGCTCCTGCGTTTATTTAGAAAGAACCTTGTGGTCAGACTGACGGGCATCCGACTGTAGAACTCGGCTGGAACCGGTGAACGAGGTCAGAGCACGTTGCCCACGGTTTGTCCCGTTCGAGGAGGAGGAGGAGGAGGAGGACAGGAGCTCGGGAATGGGGAGCCGCTGACACTTGGAGACTGGGACAGGAGCGATAGCCTCGGCTATGCAATAGTGAGTGCTGTACCTGTGAGTTTGGGGGGGTTGTCAGCAATCTCGAACAGGCTGTCAGAGTTTGTAATGATGAGCTTTGTGCTGGATGATCTGGGAGAAAGCCGAGAAAGTGGGTCAAGGGCTGAGAGGCAGAGAGGGTTGTGTCCACACGTGTGCAGAGCTGAGTTTATATTCCGTGTCGCATTAGAGTGGCTTGGAGCTGGCTGACTTATGTTCCACTCTGTGTGTATGTGTCTGCTCCTCGCCCTTCAGCTGCTCTTCCCTTCCCCCTAATCAATTGGGAGAGGGTGACAAGGTTGCGTTAGGTGGATGGACTACCCTCTCTATAAGTAACATGTGCAAGTGTGACTTCAGATCTCCTCCAAATTTACTCCCATCTGGATGTATCAGGAGTTGGAGAAGTCAGCGTTTTGGGTATAACCCTTCTGAACCCCAGAGTTTGACTGCTCCACCTCCCTGATGCTGCCTGGCTTCCTGCGTTCTTCCAGCCTCCTTCTTGTCTACATTGGATTCCAGTGTCTTCTTTTTTGTCCCTAATCTGGATGTATCTACCTCATAGACTGGTCATCGATTCAGTTCCTGATCTGTACAGTGTAGGCTAATTTTTAATATGAATGTTGCTGGCAGGGCCAGTGTTAATTGCCCATCTCTAATTATGCTCGAACTGAGCTTGCTCGTACAGTTAAGAGAGATTGCAATGAGTCACATGTAGGTCTGCCCTGGTAAAGATGGCAGACTTACTTCCAGATAAATGCCTGTAACAATTCACTTAGAGTTGTAATTTTGAATTTTTATTGAATTTACATTTCTTCACTTGCTGGAGTAGGATTTGAATGCATGCATCCAGAACATGTGGGGCATTGGATTGCGAATCCTGTGTTTGTTACCCCTGTCACCCGTACTGAAGTCAGCAATACTGGTGCTGCATTTAGCTAAAACACCCTGGTAATGAAGAATTGTCAGGTTCCCTATTTCATCAGAATCACTACTTTGTATTTCATACCTGGGGCAAATGTGGAAACTGGATCAAGACTGGATTGTGCTCAGTTGGCATGACTTTTATAGTTGGCTAATTATCAGGATGTGCACATCCTGCTTGCATCTTTTGAATTCACCTATTTCCTGTCCTGCCCATCCCCGACTTGTCTGTGCTGCTTCTACTGTAGCTGCCTTGATAAGGTATCAGGTTCACCAGAAAGTACATGTACCTATGTGGAATTATCTGGTTGCAGTCCTCCATAGTTCTGCTGAAGTTCACCTTGACAGAGGTGATTAGTGTATCCTGGTGGCATTGGTTTAACTGAATTGAATCTTTAACAGTTTCAATCTGCTAATCATTATTGATATTGGACATTTAAAGAATAGTTTTGATCTCACTCAAAGTTTTTGAAGTGAGACTTGCCTGGTGAAGTCCTGCTCTTGACACTGTTTGCAGCAATGGATGTTTCACGTCACTAGTTTATTGTGGCAACAATCAGGCTGGGTTGTTTGCCTGATACTAAGTGACTGAAATAGAATTTACATCACTGTGCATGATCCTTCCCTGGACAGCAGGGGCAGTCCACAGCCAGGATGTGGAGCTGAACAAGTGTTGTCATTCTAGACATGACATTAACTCTATTTCTCTCTACAGGTGCTGTCAGACCTGCCAAATTTCTTCAGTACTTTGTTTTAATATCAGATCCTGAGCATCTTACTTTTATTTGATGTTGAAGTGATTTTGGAGCAATTGCAAACCCATGCACAGAGTTACATGCAGGCATTTGTCACACTGGAATAAGTATGCAAGCTGTGTTGGTGATGTGTCTGTAGTTAAAGCCTCGATCCTATCTTTTGATGGAACGGTGGCATATTCACCTTCACACATCACGTGAACTGGGTCTGTTGCATTTTAAACAGTAATGTTTTAGGTATGCTGAAGGCTTTTATGTTTCTCCCACCTCACTTGTTCACCAATGTCTAGTTAGGCTGCATTTGATTTTTCCATTGTTTGGTGTTGAGGTGGTTGGAGGTTGCCACTTTAAGTCACTACAGCCCATGTTGATATTGCTGCCACAGCAGGAAAGATGTTGTGAAACTTGAAAGGGTTCAGAAGAGATTTACAAGGATGTTGCCGGGGTGGAGGATTTGAGCTATAGGGACAGGCTGAACAGGCTGGGGCTGTTTTCCCTGGAGCATCGGAGGCTGAGGAGTGACCTTGTAGAGGTTTACAAAATTATGAGGGGCATGGAAAAGGTAAATAGGCCAAGTCTTTTCCCTGGGCTTGGGGAGTTCAGAACTAGAGGGCATAGGTTTAGGGTGAGAGGGGAAAGGTATAAAAGAGACCTATGGGGCAACTTTTTCATGCAGAGGGTGGTACGTATATGGAATGAGCTGCCAGAGGAAGCGGTGGAGGCTGGTACAATTGCAACATTTAAGAGGCATTTGGATGGGTATACGAATAGGAAGGGTTTGCAGGGATATGGGCCGGGTGTTGGCAGGTGGGACTAGATTGGGTTGGGATATCTGGTCGGCATGGAGGAGTTGGACCGAAGGGTCTGTTTCCATGCTGTACATCTCTATGACTCTATAATTGAAAAAGCAAGAGAGTGTAATCAGCTAATTGTAATGTAGAATCTTCGTGTGTTCTGCCTTGTGACTTGGTCTTGGATGGTTTCCTTAAGACACTGGTGCGACCTGTGATGAAACTGCATGCAAATACATTTTAATGTCAATGGGTGGAGTAGTCTGCACATCAGGAATCCTTTTTACAGCCCAAACCATTAGGAGAGGCATTTGTGTTTCTAAGATAACCTTCTCTGGTTCACATAGACCAGCAATGATTAATTTCTACATTTAATTTAAAAATCAAAGACTTGGCCTGTGATTAGGAGGAGTTGTGTTAGGCAGCAGCTTTCTGTTCATTTGGTAAATCACAAATAACTTCTGGTGTGAAGAATGTTAATCCTCCTGCTTGTTCAGGCTCAAACAATAGGGCTTAAAAATTCATAGAGTTGATTCTTCAAATGGTGTGATCCACGTTCATAGATTATTCAGTAAATGGGAACTACTTAATACTTTGCTATCAGCAACTTCTGTAACACATTCAATTACACAATTAAAGAATAAATCAAACTACTTTTCTTTTTAAATTCATTTGCTCCAACACAGCTCTAGCTATAAAGGGCATGTTCTACCTTATAAAAATTACAAGGGTCAGTCTGCATTGAACTTTACTGCTGGAATCCATCTTTGAATCTGACTGAGACAGGAACAATAAAAGGCTTCTCCTTTTCCTGAAACACATTTCTCAACAATTAATATGTGCCAAAATGTTTATTATAAGCTATTTTGAGTTTAAATAGTGGCAATCTATTCAAGGTGCAAACTGGTTTGGAAAAATTGAGGCATAATTGTGTGAGAGCAGCCTCTTTATCATAAACTCCCTTCACATGCTCGTAAGGAGAGAGAGAGAGAAAGAGAGAGCGATCCATGTTCTATCCTGTTTGCGTAGTGAATACACTGTGGATGCAACAGTGGAAATTTTTGTTTTGTAACTCTCCTGGGAGTATGGGAATGGATTAAATTGAAGTCTTACTCATAAATTTTACTTATTGGCTCCTTTGTGGATGAATGTGGAGTGATAATTATGATGATGCCTGTTATTAACCAGCTGGATATAACCCTGTGTGTATACTGTAATTTTTGTTTTGCTGCAGCAGTGATGGTCGTGTGGAGAGATGGTCCCAATAGGCTGTCATCGGTCATAGCAAGCAGTGACATTTCGGGCCAGGAACTGGTTGAATGGATTGTCTACTGAGTTCAGTTTGCTCTTCAGAAACTTGAGCATTTAACAGCGGCTTATACCCTGTGCAGTATTGAGCAATTGCTGCACTGTCAGAGCTACAATAATCTGATCACTTTGAATGAGATGTTAAGCTGAAGGACCCGTCTACCTTCTCATGCACAAGATCTTGTGGCTCTACTTTATAGAATCCCTGCAGTGCAGAAGCAGGCCATTCAGCCTATCAGGTCTGCACTGACCCTCTGAAGAGCATCCAATCCAGACCTATCTCCCACTATCCTTATTCCCTGTATTCCCATTTTTCTTATAAATAATCCACCCAGCCTGCACATCTCTGGACACTACAGGCAATTTAGCATGGCCAATTCATCGAACCTGCGCATTCTTTGGACTGTGGGAGGGAACCAGAGCACCTAGAGGAAACCCATGCAAACATGGGGAATTGAACCTGGGTCCCTGGTGCTGTGAGGCAGCAATGCTAATCACTGAGCCACTGTTGCACTTTGTTTCAAAAAAAAAAGTAGCAGGGAAGTTGACCCGGGCATCCTGCTCGCTCCTGCCAGAGAAACTTACCCTCTTGACAAGTGTAAGACGATGTTGGACAGTTTGATTGGGACATAGGTTTGCGCCTTCCCCTCCCCACCTCACCATGTTTGAATTCCTGGTGATTGTTCTTAATAAGAACATGTTTTGTGGTATGGCAGGCTTCCTGGAGTCTGTGCAGCAGTGTCTCAGGATGGAGTTAAGGAGCTGTCAGCCTTAGCTTCAAGGTTGATTTTTTTTGTTTAAGTACAGTAGCGCCTCGACTTACGAACTTTAATCCGTTCCAGGACCCGGTCCGCGAACCGAAAAGTTTGCGAACTGAATCAATTTTTCCCATTGTTCGGATAGCGTAAGAATGCTTCGACAGCTGTTCACAGCGCACGTGCCAAAGACAAACTGAATGAGATCACGCGGGGCCTGAGAGCTTTTGCGTTCAACAAGTGCGTAACAAAGCAGAACAATGAAACCATGTGGTCGCACACGGGCTTTTTGCGTTCGTACCTTCATTCGTACCTTGAATTTTGTACGTACGTTGAAGCAAAACTTTACATACAATCCTGTTCGTAAACCGATTTTTTTTTTTTCCGTGAACGGGGTCGTTCATATGTCGAGGCGCTACTGTATTTGCTTTCTAAGCTTCCAAGGCTTTTGTGAAATGGCGATCAGAAACTTTCTCCAACTCCTTGTCAAATGTAATAGTCTGGCTTTTGACTCCAAATAACCTAATTTTGTGTACCTCAGCGGAGGAGTGATTACTGAACACATCACTTACTTTACTCAAATTAAATGTGAAATGCTAGTTTCTTTTGAAAGTATCTTTTTAAAAAAATTCTAACAGCTTATCTCTTTTTTTTAATCTCATATTTGTACCAAAAATTCTTTGCGGCAGTTTTCTTTTCAGATCAGCTCTGTACCTGTCTGGAGTTGAGCTGTGGGTCAGTGTCCTAGATAGTCTATAATTACTTCCCAATGAATGACTTATTCTAGTAGGCTGGTTATCCAACAGGGGCTTGCAGTGCAGCCTACATTCTGCAGCAGAATTTACAGTAAATACCTTCCCGTGAAATAAAAAAATCAAATAGGAATTGGACCCAAAAAGCAGAAAATATTGGCATGTAATCCAATATGACACTCCTCCTGGTAATGCAGCCTTCCCTCAGTCCTGTTGGCAGTGCCATTTTTGTTCAAACGTGATGTTAAACCAAGATCCAATCTGCATTAAGGTGGGCCGAAAAGCATTATTCCTCCGGAGTGCAGTGATTACTTCCCATTGCCCAGATCAATATTTTATCCTTTAATCAGTCCTGAATGCAGATTGTCTGAGTTCACTTTGCTGTGTGTGGAATCTTATGATTTCTGTGCTTCTATCTTACACCAGTACTGACTCTTTAAAAATAATTAACAAGTCATTTACAGTCTCCTGTTTTGTAGCCTGTTCCCACCGACTCATGTGATCTTCCTGGATCTCTTCACCTTTGCATGATGTCACATTTCTCCTGGGTAGCCAGCCATGTTTGTAACCTGCTCAGGTCCATTTAAAGCATCATTTCTTGCTACCACCGTACCAAAGGACGCACCGGCTACAAAACCGAGTGGAACAGGATTCACCAGCTTCTTACAAATGATTAATGCTACTTCAGTCATTATCAGCTGTCCCTCGCAGACAAGAGTGACTCTCTTCCTCTGTAAAGGTCTGTACAAACCAATGTTGTGACCACAGGCTCTGTTCCACTTGGGCCAGGTACTTCATGAGTACCTTTCTCATGAAGCCCTGGGGGTTGGCAGTGATTGATGTGGGCCGGGAAGATGGGAGTACAATTATGAGTTAGTGAGGACCTTGTGTTTTGTTTGTTAATTAATTTAAGCACAACAGAACCTCTGTTATAGTCATTTCCCCAAAGGTCCCAGTTCTGCAGAACCTATAGCATCCTCTGCACCATCTGTTTGTAAGAAACTGGGACAGAGGAGGAGAGAGCTTACGCATTGGAGCATGTAACATGGGATGATCCGAATGCAGATCTCATCTTGCGGTGAAAGTTCCCTGTAGCAGTACAAGTTCAGTACAACAACCTCTGTTTATATAGAGCATTTATATAGATGCAGTAAACCACTTTGAGGTGATTTGCTGGAATATAAGCAGACAATATTTGAAACTGAAGCATGATTGTAGTGTATATGAACTAAATGCTGGAAGATTTTAGGGAGGAGGAGATGTAGAGAGATCTTGAGGCTGAGGTTACTGAAGGCATAGCTACTAATGGAGGAGTGAGGTTCATCAGGGACACACATGAGACCAAATTGGAGAAACACAGATCTTTGAAGTATTTTAGGGGCGGAGGTGGTTACAGCTATAGGGATAGGATAAGACAATGGAGGAATCTGAAGCCAAGGATGAGTATTTTTAAGTGATTTGTTTTGCCAGACTAGAATGCAATAAAAGCAAAGATGTGGATGCTGTAAATCTGAAACAAAAACAGAAATCGTTGGAGGAACTCGGCTAATCTGGTAGCATTTGTGGACAGAGAAAAGAGTTAACTGCTTGAGTCCAGCGACCCTTTTCTCCAGAAGTTTCTGTTTTTGCTCGCTGATCTCTATTAGATTCTGAAACACAGTCATAGAGATTTACAACACAGAAACAGACCCTTCAGTCCAGCTTGTCCATGCTGACCAGATATCCCAACCCAATCTAGTCCCACCTGCCAGCACCAGGCCCATGTCCCTCCAAACCCTTCCTATTCATCTTCCCATTCAGATGCCTTTTTAAATGTTGCAATTCTACCAGCCTTCACCACTTCCTCTGGCAGCTCATTCCATACATGTACTACCCTCTGAGTGAAAAAGTTGTCCCTTAGGTCTCTTTTATATCTTTTCCCCTCTCACCCTAAACTTATGCACTCTAGTTCTGGACTCCCCAACTCCAGGGAAAAGACTTTGTCTATTTATCCCATCCATGCCCCTCATAACTTTTTATAAACCTCTATATGGTCATCCCTCAGCCTCTGACATTCTAGGAAAAACAGCCCCAGCCTCTTCCACCTCTCCCTATAGCTCAAATCCTCCAACCCTGACAACATCCTTGTAAATCTTTTCTGAACCCTTTCAAGTTTCACAACATTTTTCCGATAGGAAGGAGACCAGAATTGTACACAATATTCCAACAGTGGCCTAACCAATGTCCTGTACAGCCGCAACATGACCTCCCAACTCCTGTACTCAATACTCTGACCAATAAAGGAGAGCATTCCAAACGCTTTCTTCACTATCCTATCTACCTGCGACTCCACTTTCAAGGAGCTATGAACCTGCACTCCAAGGTCTCTTTGTTCAACAATACTCCCAAGCACCTTACCATTAAGTGTATAACTCCTGCTAAGATTTGCTTTCCCAAAATGCAGCACCCCCACATTTATCTGAATTAAACTCCATCTGCCACTTCTCAGCCCATTGGCCCATCTGATCGAGATCCCTTTGAAATCTGAGGTAAACTTCTTCGCTGTCCACTACACCTCCAATTTTGGTGTCATCAGCAAACTTACTAACTATACCTCTTATGCTCACATCCAAATAATTTATATAAATGATGAAAAGTAGTGGACCCAGCACCAATCCTGGTCACTGGCCTCCAGTCTGAAAAACAACCTTTCACCACCACCCTCCGTCTTCTATCTTTGAGTCTGTTCTGTATCCAAATGGCAAGTTCTCCCCTGTATTCCATGAGGTCTAACCTTGCTAACCAGTTTTCCATGGGGAACCTTGTCGAACGCCTTACTGAACTCCATATAGATCACATCTACCACTCTGCCCTCATCAATTCTCTGTTACTTCAAAAAACTCAATCAGGTTTGAGAGACATGATTTCCCATGCACAAAGCCATGTTGACTATCCCTAATCAGTGCTTGCCTTTCCAGATACATGTACATCCTGTCCCTCAGGATTCCCTCTAACAACTCGCCCACCACCAACGTCAGGCTCACTAGTCTATAGTTTCCTGGCTTGTCCTTTCCACCCTTCTGAAACAGTGGCACCACGTTAGCCAACCTCCAGTCTTCCAGCACCTCACCTGTGACTATCAGTGATCCAAATATCTCAGCAAGGGGCCCAGCAATCCCTTCCTAGCTTCCCACAGAATTCTAGGGTACACCTGATTAGGGTCCTTGGAAGTTATCCACCTGATTAGGGTCCTTGGAAGTTATCCACTCTTATACGTTTCAAGACATCCAGCACTTCCTCCTCTGTAACTTGGACATTTTTCAAGATGTCACTCTATTTCCCTACGTTCTACACCTTCCATGTCTCTTTCCACAGTAAACACTGATGCACAATGTAGGGTGATGTGTAAATGGGATTTGTGACCTACCCATTTTGCACTATGTTAGATTATACCGGGACAGTGTATGCACATCTTTACCTGCTTTATTGTTGTCCTAAAAGCTTGGTCAGGTTAAAGCCAAATACCATGGATGCTGGAAATCTCAAACAAAAACAGAGAAAAACTAGGTAAACTCAGCAGGTTGTTGCAACATCTGTACTGAAAGAAATAGGGTCATTTGAGTCTGATGTGACTCCATCAGAACCGAAGAATTTTTGAACATTTGAAGATTAGAGAAACATTTATCTCCCAGTTGAAAGAATGACGGTCAGAATTAAGAAACTGTTTCAACGGACAGGAAGATCTGTAGCCAGAGAGTGCAGATTTAAGGTAATTGACAAAAGAACCAATGGGGAAATGAAAGATTTATTGTGATGGTAGAATGTGCTAATAGCTGGGATGGCAGATCCAACAGCAATTATTAAAAGGAAGCTGAGAGTCTCGTGTGTGTGTGTGTGTGTACACGTACATACGTACATGGAAGGGCATGACTGAAGCAATTTGAGAAGACTGCTCACCACCTCCCTCCCCAGGGCAGTTGTTGATGGGCAACAAATTTTACACCCTCATGAATGAATGGAAAAAAAAGTGAATGGATTTAGAGCCAATTGGGTAGCACTCAAAAAGCTGGCGGGGGCATGGATGGGCTGAATGGCCTCTTCCTCTGCTGTATGATTCTCTGATACGCAATTGATAAAAGCAGGATTGAGTTTATATGGAGTAGCATAGATAGCAGTTAATGTTTACCTTTATGCATACACTCTGTGTGTTTCTGTCACTTGTGGAATGCACCTTCCAAAGTGATTGAATATCTGTGAGTTTTGAAGTGTAAGAACTAGATGCCGAGTTAAAGATGGAACATTGAGAAGGGAAAACTTTCGAAAAAAGAAAAGACTCTTTGTCAAGGAGGGTGTATTTAACTAAGATCTTGAAGATGTCAAGAGTTAGGCTGGATATGGGATTCTAGTGGTCTCTGACAGTCATTAACATAAGATGCTTCAGCAAGAAGATTTAGGACAGGTAGGTTTTGTCATTGGAGGTGGTTCCTGGGATGGAGAGGGTTTACACCATGGAATGATTGAGACCGTTGTGATGAGAATTTTCAATTGGAGATATTTGAAAATTGCTTTCTCATTTAAAATTTAGAGAGGTGTAAGAGAAAAGACAACACAGGATGTAATCTTAGTTGTGTTGGAAGGGTGAGCAGGAGCTGATTAGGTGCTGACTTTATCTGAGCTGCATAACTGGGGATTTAGATTTCACGTGTACTTGTCTTCCATGCTGTCTGTTAATGACTGATCTGTACAAGGAACTGGATGTGATGAAAGATAAGTGGAATTGCTCTTTAGTTGCAATCCCCTTTGTCAACCTGCCTCAAAGCTTCCCTCTGTGTAGCAGTCACAATACCCACCTACTCCTCAAAGTTAATTCGCCAAAGTACAGTGTCTCTTTCAGTATGGTGCATTTTACTTGAAGAAGAGCCCTGGGTGGAACCAGATGATGATTTTGAGTTTAAAGTAAGCCTTCAATGAAATTTTGTGCATTTCTGTTCAGTCTTTCCTGACTCACAGGAAACACAACCAAAGTTCCTGCCTAATTCATTTATTTTTTGCTTAAATTCCAGAGCTGATAATTTGATTCCAATACTGGCATTTCTTATGAGAGATCTAATTGTCATTTACTGTGTTTTATTTCCTTGTTTAACATTCTCTTCCCTTATTGTGTCTATGTCTGTAAAACCTTATCTTTCCTGCCCTCCAAGTCTATCCCTGCCATCTTCCATGATACACTATAGGACTGCATTCCGGCTGTATCGCAAGAGTATTCAGTTGAGTGGTTTAACATGTGCATGCTTGCCATGCCCTATCAAAGGGAGAGGAAATCAGTCAGGTGAAATTTCAACTCTGGTATGAACTGGTCTAAATGTGGCACAGTGGTGTATTGGAGAACAGGCGGAAACGTTATTAGAATCAATAGGTAATTTTTCCACTTAAAAAAAAATTAATTCCTGGCATGTGGGCATTGCTGGTTCAGCCAGCTTTTATTGCCTGAACCTAATTGCTGAGAGAGTGACAATGAGCTGATGCTGCTAGGTATATAGGAATGTTGAGCGTTATTGTACTGAAAGATAGAGGATAAATGACTCCTGTGGCATTGTGAGGATTCAAAAGAATGCCATCAATACCTCTGTGGAAGTGCTGTCAGTATCTGAGACTACTTCTCCATTGTTATGTGTGTAAATGTACAGCAGAGAAACCTGAAACTGACTGATTTTCTCAAGTCCCTGCCAGGTATGGGCTACTGACCTTGGTTGTTGCTCCAGCTTTATCTCCAGAATTGTTATTGTGGATTAAATAAGTTCCTATGTCTCTCTTACTTTGCTGTTTATAAAACAAAATATCTTCGGCACAGTGGTTAGCACTGCTGCCTCACAGCGCCAGAGACCGGGTTCAATTCCCGCCTCAGGCGACTGTCTGTGTGGAGTTTGCACATTCTCCTCATGTCTGCGTGGGTTTCCTCCGGGTTCTCCGGTTTCCTCCCACAGTCCAAAAATGTGCAGGTCAGGTGAATTGGCCATGCTGAATTGCCCATAGTGTTAGGTGAAGGGGTAAATGTTGGGGAATGTGAGTCTGGGTGGGTTGCTCTTCGGAGGGTCAGTGTGGACTTGTTGGGCCGAAGGGCCTGTTTCCACACTGTAAGTAATCTAATCTCAAAATATCTTCTGATCATAATGCTCATTCTTAGTCTTGGAAAGAAGGGGTTCATATTGGAAGTAAGGTTACTGGACTAGTAATCCAGATGAGGCAGAGATGAATTCAGTACATATCGCAGCAGTAGGGTTTTTTAATGGAATTGTTGTAGGTGGTAATGTAGAGGTCAATCCAGAGTACAAGACAACTCCCATTTCTCAAGCTCCCAAATTGTCGTGCGTATATTTGACACTTAAGTTGAACCTCCCTTCAATCCCAGTATTCCATATTGCTGTTAATTACCAGCTTTGATTTTCCGCTCTGTGTAACTGTATGTTCATTTGTAAGCTTTTCACAACAAAAACCCAATGAACTGCGGATGCTGGAAATCAGAAATGGAAATTGCTGGAAAAACTCCAGGTCAGGCAGCATGGAGAGAAAGCAGAGTTAACCCGTTTGAAGAAGGGTCACTGGATCTCTTGCGACTGGGTGTGTAGGATCAAGCCAGTGCAATGGACTGAGTTTCAAAGACGCACCAAGGTGGAACTGACCCTGTTCTGGAAAATGAGTCTTCCAACAAGGTATATGCAGCACTGTCCTAAAAGTCATAATATTAACTTGTCACATACTGTGCTGCAGTGAGGGAGTTTGGTGTTTGTGGGAAAAATGGTGAGAGAACAGAAACCAGCTACAGGTCAAATCTGAAGCATGAATCAGAACGGATCCTCAAATGATCAGAATGGTTTCATCGTTACTAGAAATGAACTGGTGTATGTTCGTTCTAAGTGAAGCAAATCGATGGGTTTGTTAGTCACTTTTTTTTTAAATGGCGGGGGGAGGGGTGAAAGGATGTCTCTGTTTTTACGACACAACGTTAACATCATTGGTTATCTCTGATTAATTTTCATGTCAAAATGGCCAGTTTCTAGTGAATCTTCATTAACAGTGGCAAAAACATGTGTACCTTCATAAGGATGAAATGCCCATGACATTAAATCAGTCCAATGACTGACTGGAGTAGGAAGGTGTGAAAATCCAGGAGCAGAAAGCCAATACAGCCCTGGATGACTGAAAATTAAGCACATGGCAATCATGTGAAAAATCAAGTTTCCTATAGGAGGTATCATACATATTCAGGACAGTGATTGAATGTATGAGGATGCTATGATGTAATGGACTTATGATGTGTAAACTAGGCATCCCAGTGGTTGAGGGAAAGAACTGTTTTATTCTTTTTGGGGTATGTTCAGATCCATTCTACCTGATGAAAACTGAGAGGTACGACTGTAGAAATAACCCAAAATTATTAGGCCATGCATTCATGGCTCAGCTATTGGATTGTATAGCCATTCAAGGATGAATGCCAGGTGGATTGGTGAAAAGTTGACCAATGAAAAAGCTTTCATAAAATATGGAATGTGTGCTGCTATGATCCACATTTCATGTGGTTTTGTCATCAGATGAGATGCTATTCATACACAGTCATCTGGTCATTTTCAATTGGCTGGGAGAAAGATTCTGAAACCAAAAGCACCACATCCGACCCAGAGTGAGATCCTACAGCAATGCTGTAACTAAAGTGACTCAGAATGAATTGCAACTCCTTGTATCACATGCTGATGATAACAAATTTGGTGGTTTTAAAAACTCCTTCATTGTGTTGAAAGAGATTGTTGAATAACTTATTCAATTAACCATGCCATGTTTAACATGAATTACTGGTTGTTTTTCTCACCTTTCAAAACCATGTCCCACCCACATTGGCATTTCGCATTTTATATTTTTGTGCACAAGTTGGCTCTTGTTTTTGGAACAATTGTTTGAGGAATGAAAGGTTAATTTATATGCTGCAATCTGTTAGATTTGCAAAAACCTAGCTGGGCCACCAATGTTCCTCAGAGCAGATGATCTGATTAGATTACTTAGTGTGGAAACAGGCCCTTCGGCCCAACAAGCCCACACCGACACTCCGAAGAGCAACCCACCCAGACCCATTTACCCTACATTTACCCCTTCACCTAACACTACAGGCAATTTAGCATGGCCAATTCACCTAACCTGCACATCTTTGGACTGTGGGAGGAAACCAGAGCACCTGAAGAAAACCCACACAGACACAGGGAGAATGTGCAAACTCCACACAGTGGCCTGAGGTGGGAATTGAACCTGGGTCTCTGGTGCTGTGAGATAGCAGTGTTACCCACTATGTCACTGCTGTCTAGTGACCTTTACCTGGTCACACCTACATGTGACTGCAAACCTACAACCAGTGTGGCTGATTCTTGACTGCAGTCAATTGCAGGTGACTCACCACCATCTTGACTCACTTAGGATCAGACAATCTCTTCTGACCTTGTCAATGACGCACATGTTCCAAAAACCAACAGATTGCAAAAATGAATCCAGCAATGAAGTGTCCACATCCCAGATTTTCATTCAGCAAGGTTATGGAGCCAAGGTGGAAACAGGCCATTCGCCCCAAACTGGTCCATGCTGACCATGGTGGAGGAGAAAGTGAGGTCTGCAGATGCTGGAGATCAGAGCTGGAAATGTGTTGCTGGAAAAGCGCAGCAGGTCAGGCAGCATCCAGGGAACAGGAGAATCGACGTTTCGGGCATAAGCCCCTTTCCTGAAGAAGGGCTTATGCCCGAAACGTCGATTCTCCTGTTCTCTGGATGCTGCCTGACCTGCTGCGCTTTTCCAGCAACACATTTCCATGCTGACCATGGTGTCCACTCAGCTAGTTCCAATTGCCTGCATTTGGTCCATCTCCCTCTAAACTCTTCCCATCCATGCCCCTATCCAAAGGTTTTCAAATGTTGCTATTGTGATTTCTTCAACCACTTTCACTGGCAGTACATTACATATGTGCACCACTCTGTGTGAAGAAGTTGTCCCTCGGGTCTTCTTCAAATCTTTCCCCTCTCGCCTTCAACCTATACACTCTAGTTTTCAATTCCCCATCCCTGGGGAAAAGACTATATGTATTCAACTTATCAATGCCCCTCATGATTTTCTACACCTCAATACGGTCACCCCTCATTCTCCTGTGTTCCAAAGAATAAAGTCCTATCCTGGCCAATCCCCCTCAAACGCAGGCCAAGTAATCTTGGCAACATCCTTGTCAATCATCTTTGCACTCTTTCCAGTTTAACTGTCTTCCCTATAACAGGGTGACCAAAGCTCTACACAGTACTCCAAGTGGGGTCTCACTAATGACTTATACAACTGTAACATGACATTCGACTCCTATACTCAGTCATGATCGAGTTGAACGGCAGAGCAGGTATGAGAAGGTGGAACACCTCAGTCTTCCTGACATTCGGTTTCATACTAAGTTCCCCCCAGGCATGACTCTGGTCTCTTGTCAGCCTCCACTTCCTCCATTACTATTCAACTAATTGCTAATGGCTTTGTGGTCTTGCTGTATTCTTACTCTGCCATTCTTTTAAAATTAAAAATGAACTGTGGATACTGTAAATCAAACACAAACAGATTGCTGGAAAAGCTCTGCAGGTCCGGCAGCATCTGTGCAGAGAAATCAGTGAAGGTTTCTGGTCTGGTGACCCTACGGAGCTGATGGTAGTGAGGAAAATGTTGGCTTGTTTGCGGAAGAAAGGGATGGAGGAGGGGGTAAGGAGTAAATGAGAGGTGGGGATGGAGCCCAAAGAGAAAAAGAAGAACAATTGGATAGACAGGAAACAATAATAATCTGGCTGGGAGGGTGAGTAGCTAATAGAGATGTTTAGTGGCTAACAATAGGTAGTGTGCAATAGCAGACTGTGATAACAAGACCTGGTATGTTTGGTAGGGGGCCAGGACATAGAGTTCAAGCCCTAAAGTTTTATTGAACTCCATTTTGAGGCCAGAAGGCTGTAGGGACCCCAGGTGGTAAATGAGGTGCAGTTCTTCCAGTTTGTGCTGAGCTTTACTGGAGCACTGCAGCAAGCCTGAGACAGATGTTGGCCCGGGAACAGGGTGGGGTGTTGAAGTGGCAGGCAATTGGAAGCGCAGGATTTTCTTTGCAGGCAGAAAGCAGTCACCTGTTTCTGTTTCTCTACTGTAGAGGAGACCATATTGTGAGCAGCAAATGCAATGGACTAGATTAGGTAAAGTGCTGCTTCACCTGGAAGGTATGTTTGGGACCTTGAATACGGAGGAGAGAGAAAGGAAACCGGTAAGTGTTACACCTTTTGGTGGTTGCAGGGGAAGGTGTTGTTGGGATGGAGGGGAGTTGTGGTATTGGCAGTGAAGCAAGAGTGGACCAGGGTGTCCCAGAGGGAATGGTCCATGCAGAAGGCAGATAAGGAGGGAGAGGGGATTATGTGTCTGATGGTGGCATCTCACTGCAGGTGGCAGCAATGACAGCTAATGTGGATACTGGTGGGATGGTAGGTGGGGGCAAGGGGAACCCCATTGCTGTTGTGGGAGGGAGAAGAGAGGGTGAGGGCCAAAGTGCAGGAGAGGAGTTGGACTCAGCTGAGGGCCCTGTTGACAACCGGGCTGGGGAATCCTGGCTTGAGAAGAAGATGGACATTTTGGAGGCTCCCTTGTCAAAGTTGGCATCGTCAGAACATATGCAACAAAGATGGCAGAACTGGGAGGATGGGATACAGTCTTTAGAGGAAGCAGGGTGTAAGGATGTACTGTCCAGGTAGCTGTGGGAGTGAGTGGGTTTGTAGTGGTTATTAGTAGCCAGTTTAACCTCAGAAATAGAAACCACCTCCATGGAATCCTCCAACAGAATGGAAGAGGATTCTACTGATTTGAGCTGCTGTGTGTATATTAGCCCCACCAGCCTCATCAAAGAAATTTCCCCAGTCATAGCTGCTTACTGGAGCCCTGCTCCTCTTCAGCCCCTCCTTATTTGGCATTTCTTCAATTAACTCCTGACCATTCTCATTGTACTCAGTATCTGATCTATCACTTTGTGGAAACATACAAAAAGTAGCAGGGGTAGACCTTTCTGTACTCTGATCCCTCTCCGTCATTTAATATGATTGTGGCTGATCCTGTCTCTCAATGCCATATTGCTGTTTTCTCTCTATATGCCCTTACTTACAAGGTCGTTCTTCTGTAATGTGATGGTTGTGTTCTTGTGCAGCCCCACATTATAGAAAGATCGTGCTTCAGAAACCGTGTTTAAAGTGTCAGCAATGTAACCACGGTACAGCCAACATGTTTTAAAAGTTCGCACTTTGGAAATAGTGCCCAGAATTCATCAATCGTGTTACAGTGAATTCGTGTTGATTAAGTACACGTTATAGCAGAACAACCTGTTTATCATCCTCTTTCTTGGCAATACTCAGGGAGCTAACCTCTGCAGCTGTCTATTGTGTAGAATTTTAGAATGTTTCCTCCTCTCTGTCTTAAATGGCCTATCCCATCCCCTGAGTTTGACTTCCCGACCAGGTAAGCATCCTCCCTGCATCTTGTCTGTCCAGCCCTGTTAGAATTTTATGTTTTTAGTTCAAGCCTGTAATTCTTCTGAACATCAGTGAATATGAAGCACATTGAGATGATTTGCTTTTGTTACGAAGACCATGTTAGTTGTTTCATTGAGGTTTCACTGCCTCTGTCTAGTGGATCACTGATTTTATTTTAAAAATAGCTTATTGACATTCTGAAATATGAACTTATTCTGTCCGTGCATCTTTGATTTTTAAACATCTTGCTCCCAATGCTCTAAGGGACAGCATGTTGTAGTCTAATGTTTTGCAAGAACTAAAGGTTTCATATTCAATCCCTGGTCTGTGTTACATTAGCTGATCACTTTTTCTGGGTTTTACAATTGGTCTTGAACTATGATAAGTAAATAGTGTGGTTGTATGAAAATTGAAACTTGTCAAGGTAAGCTTAACCGTGATGGTATTAACAGCTGATTAGCTCTCTATGGTATTTTCTTACCCGTTCAGAATATTATTACACACCTGTGGAACAGGTGGGATTTGAACCCAGGCCTTAAAGGTAGGGACATTCCCTGTGAGCCATGATCACCCATTCCTTAGTCTGAAATGCTGCCAAGGTTGACACTGGCCTGCTGGTCTCTTCCTATGGGACGTTGCCACCAGCTGATACAAAGTACATGTGATGTGTTGCTGGAAGTGGTAATGCTGCCTCAGGAACTGTGCCCCAACAGGAATTGGCACCTTCAAAGACCCTGAGGAAGCACTGGAGGATTGAGCTAAATCCTGGGATAATGTTCGATGACTGACTGACTGACAGAGGCAGGGCCTATTACGTGAAGCCTGAAATATTAGTTCAGTACTCTGCAGAGCAGTAATTTACATGAGGAATATTTTGAACTAAACAAATACTTTGGGCTGAAGGAGTGGGAGCTTTTCACGTCTGATTTCTCAAATGAAATGAGAGAAGAGGGAGAATGTGCATAAAATCTATTTATAAACTCCTGGCAGGATTGGGTTCCAAATGTCTTTCAGTGGGCTGTCATTATCTCTCTTCAGTGATTCAGGTTTTCATTCTGCAGTTTCCAGTGAGGCTGTGTAATTCTGAGCTAGTGTTATTAACTGATGAGGTCCCTGTAAGATGTCTGGTTGGATACTAGCAGAATCTGGCAGCAGAATTTTCTATTCATTTTAAAAAAAACAACAATGAATATATGACCATACGCCTCAAACAATCTACACTGGTATTTGTTTCACTCCAGTTTTTTTCCCCTATCTCATCACATTTTGCCCTATTAACGGATGCTATCCCTTTCCAACTTGCATGCTGCGCCATCTGCCCCACAACATTTTGTATTTCCAGAATTAATAACGCTGTTGCAGTTCAGTGCTCTGCAGTGTTGGATTCTTGCTGGGTTAGCCATCTAGAGGTTTGGACTAATAGTCTGGAGTTACGAGCCCACACTGCCAGTGGGCAGCATGGTAGCTCAGTGGGTAGTGCTGCTGCCTCATTGAGCAGGGACCCGGATTCGATTCCAGCCTCTGGTAACTTTGTGTGTGTGTGTACAGTTTGCATGTCCTGTCCAGGTCTGCATGGGTTTCCTCTGTCCATGATGTGCAGGTTAGGTGGATTGACCACGCTAAATTGCCCCGTACTGACTAGAGATGTGGCTAGGTGGATTAGCCATGGTAAATGAGGGGTGATGGAGATGGGGGTGGGTCTGGGTGGGATGGTCTTCAGAGGGTCGGTGCTGACTATGTGGGCTGAATGGCCTCTATCTGCACCATAGGGATTCTATGATTGCCACAGCAGCTTGGAAAGTTAACTTTCAGTTTATTCAGTCTGGAATTACGGGTAACTCTTACATTGTGTCAAATTGAGTTATACCAACCTTGTCCTGTCTAGCCCAAGTGACTGAAGGCAGTTTAAGAAATTTTGTAAATCTTTGTCAGGGATGCCTGGATTCTGTGAATGAAGTATGAAAAGAATTATTTCAATTGCCCAAAGTAGCAAGTTGTAGAAGGGTGATTGGTCTAAACCATTAATACAGTGTTCGTAGAAAACAAATAATCAAAATAAATGCATCTTTCTGTTTACCTCAGCTACCCGCTGTGGTACTGCAGTTTCTCAATATTCTTAATCAACTTGTTTAAATGTTTTATGAGACACTGCTGGAGCAAGTGAGACTTGAACTTTGGCCTTCTGGCTCAGAGGTAAGGACTCTACCACAAGAGCCCTGCTGCATTTCATATTCTGATTTTAATTTCCTTGGTAAATCCATTTCTCCTGAATTCCCTGCTGGATTTATTATTAACTATCCTGTGTTTATGGGCTCTGTTTGGACTCTTCCCTCTTACAGATACGACTCCTCCACACTCTCCCCACTGAGCCCCAAGATGTTTATTATCCTATTTCCCTCTGTGTGAGATCTGACCGTACACCCCATAAATCCAAAATGTCTGTTTTTTGGAATTTTAGCCAAGATATGTGGCATTCTTAAAGTATCTGGCAACTACTTTCTATATTTAAGCTTAAATCTCCAGACAAGTTAGTGGTGTCAGAATGATTTGCAAGCTTTGATGGGCTTATTTTAAATTTTTTTTGAGATTTTTAGAATCTCTTGGTCAGCACTTTTGGATAATGGAGCAACTGTTTCCACTGTGTAGCTAATTGTCGTGCCCTCTACTTTGGGCAGTGCTGTAAACTCTGTGCCAGGAATGTATGAGATTGCTTGGTGATATTCTAGTTAAGTGATGCTGAATAATTTGCTATCACTCCTTGTCGATGTTCAAAAGTGATTAATACTCGAAGCATGGTACTGAGTAGCAGTACTGAGACAAATCTTGGTTTACCTACTGAGACCACATAGGTGGGCAGAAGTGTTATTCCTGATGAAGGGCTTATGCCCAAACTGTCGATTCTCCTGCTCCTCTGCTGCCTGACCTGCTGTGCTTTTCCAGCATCACACTCTCGACTCTGATCTCCAGCATCTGCAGTCCTCACTTTCTCCTAGAACAGCAGTATTATGTCTAATATATTCTCATGATGTGAGTCAGATGATTATAAGCCCTTCATTATTATAGTTTATCAGACATTCCTGTGTCACACCCTTGGTAAGCACCCTTTTATTTCCATTATGAAACAAGTTTATGGAGTACTGCTTTGTTGAATAAACTCATTAAACAAGCCCCGCTACATTGCCACTGACTTGGGCTTTATATCCTATTCACAGTTCAGAAAGCTTAAATGGAAGAGAAACCCAAGAGGCAGATTGTTCCTGACATTCCCACCCTTTTATGACTATCAATAGATAAACATCTCTGCAGCATTAGAGGTGATAAAATGTAAATGGACCTGCCTACCAACATGAATATGCCACACAACATAAGATCCCAGTTTCAATTCTTAGTCAAAGCTGGTGTTGGCCGGACAGTGATGTGTGCTTGTTAGACAGCTGGGGTGGGAATTGCATCCGTAACTCTGTTTTTGATCTCTTGCGTGTTGATGTCATTCCAAAAAGTGATCTTCTCTTGAACTCTGTACCATCATTCCTAAGATTTCTATTTAACAACATGTATCCAAATAGTGTCTTTTGAGGTGGGAAAATGTTCCATGATCAGGCACTTAATCACTTGAGGGGTTTTAAGAGTGGAAGGACCTGGGGCGAATTGCTGAACATGTGCACAGATGACCAAATGTGACATCAGGGAGGAAGGCACTTGAAGAGTGAAAGATTTGTATCGATATCGGAGACAAGATGGTG